>NC_056738.1:475416039-475418539 GCF_019279795.1 Protopterus annectens
GGTTTGGGGTGTTACTCCCATCCACCCTACTACATTTCAGAAACATGGTATAAGCATTTTGTTGTGCCCTAGGGGCAACTTTTATAGCTCGTGTCTACTATTGATGGTGATATCTATGCATACTGTTGTAGGTAATCCTGTATGCTGTTGTCTATCACTAAGCCATATGTGGGTTTAAACTGCAACACCATACGCTGAATGGGTTGGGAGGTCCCAGCAGAACCTCCTGTCCCACTTCAGCTGACCATGGCACCAGGCACTAGCACATCTGGGGCTCAGCCTTGGACATCAACCTCTATTGGCTCTGCACCACCTTCTGGTGGTACCACCATTGAGGATGGAGCATGTCCCCCCTGGGAGCAGGTCCAGACAGGTACATGTCTGCTGTTGTGCAGTTCCGGATGCGTTGCACTGGGGGCTCACTAAGGGGTTCCGAAGCCAGATACGCAAGCTCAAGGGTGGAGTTTCACATTTACAGGGTGATGCTGCCCCTCCTGGACAGCCCCCAGCACTGCCTCCTTTTCAGCTGTTTAGGTGCAGTGGCGGTTGCCCATGGCTGGGGACCTCCGTCCCACTGTTCCCATGGGCTTGTGAATGCCGAACACCCATCCCTGTCCAGAGTGTATCCCTCCAAGTGTCATATACCAACCCTGTATGCTGTATTTTCTGTGATCCTACCCTACCTATCCTCCACGGCCATACCTACACTCTTTTCCCCTACATCCGACCCTCACCAATGGAAACATAAGACCAATCGGCTCCTAGGACAACATCTGCCCTATACATAGCTGCCCATTTCACACATGTGCCCACTGGACACATGTAATCCTTGTAATATGCATCACAACATACTCCTGTTATCCTCACCCCTGTCCCTCAGGCACACGATCCTGGCATGCACACCACTCCTAAATAGTCCAGGTACATATGATGAGGACAACCCCAATGTACACACAATACTACTGGTCCCTCTATGGTTACCCCATTTACCTTTATCATGATGATTATGTTGCACATAGCACCATCATGAGTACTGTTCACACATAATGACTGGACAGGTACTGTTGTGTTAATGTACATTACATGCACAGAGGGATTTATACGGCCAATGTACAACTATTTGCATGTATGAATGACACATGTCTGTCTGAGGGAGTCTTGAGATCATATAGAACAACACCACTACATAATACAAGTGTCACTGGTGTTTCTCGTTTCAATCATTTGTAATGCTTTGTTGCCACATGGTACGTTCCTGATATATCTCTGTATATGTATGTACCTATATGCTGGACATAAACACTCACATATACATCTACAGGATGCAATACATTCCTATACTGTTGAATGACTGCACTGTATGATATGTTTGTGGTACTGTCCGTTGTCTGTATATCTGCCATGGCGTATTGGTAATTCACATTAGCTGTGTGTGCAGAGTCCTGGTTCTGACCCTTGCAGAGCACATTTATTTGGCTGCAGGGCAGAACAAGACCATTGGATATGGAGGGAGTAAGGCACAATTAAAGCAGTTGGGAGCATGTGTGCATGGGTTTGCATGGTGTTAAGCACTGCTGACCTTTGGTTACAGCTTCTTACACTCGGTTAGCCTCTAAAATGCTTTACTAGTGCAATACTCGCATACTGGTAGCCAAACACGCTTACATGCGCTCGCTCCCGTACTTGCAAATGCACTGACATTGGTGCTTGCATCTGTCACTCACACCCCTGAGTGGAAGCGAGGACCACAATATTACCTTATGATGCCTATTACATTGGACTACATGACTACAGTATCGGGAATGGCTGCCCATTAGGCGACGGCATGGAGTTCGACTGTATGAAATTGGCGGTATGTCCAGTGAATTAATCATATTTGTGTGTTCCTCATACAATCTGCAAGTTTAACAAGTTTAACACCTGTCCGACTTTGCGAGGGACAGTCCATCTTTAGGCAGTTGTGTCCCACGCAAATAATCAAGACATAGCAAATGTCCTGAGATTACAGGACAATATTATATTCTAAGTTTCATTAATAGTTGCATAAAACAGTTATTTTATATATGAAACTTCTACATGTTATGTGAAGTAGCATAAGCAATTCAAATGTTACTAGAATAAGCTTCTATTTTTGCAAATAAGTAAAATTCTGTACTATGCACGACTGTAGGTATGTTTTGTCCTGGAAAATCTGACATTTCTACAGAGCATGTTCCACTTTGGGCATTTGAAAAGGTGGCAACCCTATAGGACCTTTATGTAGAGACATCAGATTTTGCAGGGCGAAACATACCCACAGCCAGTACAAAGGCGAGTAGTTCACTGTCTTGCCTAAATAAAAGGTTATTTTTGTAGCATTATAGTTGCTTATACTGTCTCTTATAACATTTAGGTGTTTCAGATACAAAGTAATTGTTTTATGCAACTACTACAGACAATATAGGAAATCTTTGTCCTAAATCACAGGACATTTGCCATAATTACAATTATTTTGCAGGAC
>NC_056738.1:475423539-475488539 GCF_019279795.1 Protopterus annectens
GGTTCCTCCCACTGTTGGTATCCTACCTGTGGTTAGAGATGTAGGGATTTTGACCATCTCTGTCCAGCTTGATATGTCAGCACTAGATAATACGGGTGTTCTGCTGTTTTCCTTTGCAGTGATTATGAATGCTTTTTTGTTCACATTTCTGTTCTGTGTGTATATATATATATATATATATATATATGTATGTGTAGGGTTGCCATCCTTTCAAATTCTCAAAGTGGGACATTATTGGAGCATATTTCAGATTTTGCAGGCTGGAACATACCCACAGCCAGTACAAAGGACAGGACCTCACTTTTTGGCCTAAATGACAGCTTATTCTTGTAGCATTTTAGTTGCTTATTCTGTTTCGTATAACATGTAGGTGTTTCAAATACAGAATAACTGTTTTATGCAACTATTACATATAGGGTATTTTGTCATCAAATCTCGGGCATCTGCCATTGTACATTATTTGTACAGGACACAACTGCCCAAAGAGGGACTGTCCCACACAAAGTGGGACAGGTGGTTACCCTATATATATGTGTGTATATATGTGTATATATATATATATATATATATATATATATATATATATATATATATATATATATATATATGTATATATATATATATATATATATCTGTGTACATAGGCATGCATACACATCTATATGATTTCATTTCTTTGATCATACTGTTGAATGACTGTGCTGTCTGCTATGTTTGTGATAACATCAAAGTTAGGTATAACTGCTGTGGCCTAGTGGTAAATAACACTGATTGTGATGTGTAGGGTCCTGTCGTCAGGCCTGGCCTGCGTGGTTTATTGTGTTGCTGGGCAGAACAAGGGCCGTTGAACAAAGTGCGAGTACAACACATTGCAGCTGCAGTTTTCCGTTTAACCGCTGATTCACTTCATGCAAAAACCTTCTACATTCTTACTGTGATACATCACCCCAGTTCACATTTCAATGGTATTATATCATTATACAGCATAAAATTAGCAAGATATGCTCGTATACGGATTACGCATCATAAATGGTGTGTGCTGCAGTCAAACCGGCAACGTCTGCTTGATAGTCGGATGCTCTAACCCCTACACTATTGGTGTTCTGCTTCATTTATATGTATACCCATGGTTCATAGTTACCCGAACACATGCCTCTACACTTCACTAACACAGCAGGCATCCATTTTCCTGTTGGAAAAACCGCACTACTACACATGTGCCGTTCCCTACTGCTTTAGAAACATCCCCTATGTTGGCTCACTCCAAGTATATTCAGACATCCCAAGCTTATAGTCCTGGGACATACTTTCATATCATAGTCAGGGTGTTTAATTAGTCTTCTGATTTTTGTCTTGTCGGATTGGTGATTGTGACTGCCCTGTACCTGTTTGAAAGTCAGACTTAGCATGGGGACATAGTTAGTTCCACTTTTAGCATTCTATTTGTGGTTGGGGATGCAGAGGTGTGTTATATCTATTGTGACCATGTTCATTTTATATATATATATATATATATATATATATATATATATAGATAGATAGATATATATATAGGTCTGTGCATATGCACCTACATGCTTATTTACATTCCCCATACTGTTGAATCACCACCAGTTACTGTTGCGCATACCTCCTTATGTCTAGGGTTGCCACTTTTTCAAATGGCCAAAGTAGGACATTTTTGGGGCACACATCAGATTTTCCAGGTTGACACATACCCATGGTCAGTACAAAGGATAGAGCTTTACTTTTTTGCCTAAATGAAAGCTTATTCTTGTAGGAGTTTAGTTGCTTATTCTGTTTCATGTAACATTTAGATATTTTACATACAGAAATAACTATTTTATGCAACTGTTATATGAAATATGGGATATAATTGTTTCCTACAATCTCAGGACATTTGCCTCTTTAATATTGTTGGTCAGGACACAACTGCCCAAAAAGGGACTGTCCCTCGCAAAGTGGGACAGATGGTAACCCTACTTACGTCTGCTTTAAAGCCGTAATCACCCTATATCTGACTGCCACTATTGTGGCCATCATATAAAATTAGCCCTTGCATGGCTTGGACCCAGAAACAGGAACACCATAGTTACTGGTTTTACCACTAAACCATCCGTGATACATTCTCTATGGGTGGTAATTAGGATATATGACTTTAGTACAGCCATTCCACAGTACTGGCAACAAATGTGACAGTCGGGTGGTGTACATATGTATAGTACATGTTACTATTCATATGTTTCTGAGACGCATATGTATACATTTGCAAGTATACATATTTATGAATTGGACACATACTTGACAACTACTTATATGCATGTATGTGTGATGTGTAGCTATGCGAATGTGAATGGTATATATTCCGGATAATGCACGTGGGGAGATATGCATCACAGTCAGGTGTGTAATCCCAGGTCGTAGGTTCTGCAGGACCAGCTGGAGGCTGAGCAGGGTTGTGGACAACTACTGCTCATACAACTTGTGCTCAGATGTCTACGGGACTGGACATTGTGTCGTGACACCAAGTCTAATCTTTAGAACAGATACTTATCCCATGAGGGATATCCAAAAATTATGGGACCGATAACCTCAATTTTTTGGATTTACAAAAATGAGGTAGGGTTATACATGCAAGGGATAAATAGTATGCAATCCTGAGACTGCCTAGGGTGAGACTGCCTACTAGATATGAGTAGGGGTCACTATCTGCAGATATGGCTGCACCAAGCTAGCAGCCTGAGTATGGGTGGTTTTGGTGGACGTTCTGGAAGGGGGGGGTGGTGTGCTGTGGAGGGGATGATGGGTATTCAATTATGTATCCAGTTGTGTTGGGGTTGGATGGCTCAGTTCAGGCCATACCATTATGTGGGTGTGTGCCGGTAACGTTTCTGTACATGTGTATTGCACATTTTAATGTTCATATGTTTGTGGGATTGTGTTCTACAGTATGGCCTGTCAGGCTGTATTGCGGATGTGAATGTTTGTTCTTTGGTTTTCTTTCTGATTCACCCACTGCTCCCTCGTACACCTCCAGTTCACCTATTGTGCATCTGACCCAGTCTCCCCTTGGCGAATTATTACATTACTCGTCACCCCCCACCCCCATATTCCACACTCACCATCCATCCCTTCAATGGTTGATGGCCCATGACACAGTCAACAGAACGCATTGTGTACACTACATATCTCTGGTACCAATATGGTTGTGAGGACTACCCTAGCATTTTTGATCTTCCACATGCTGTACTTCACCCACATAGGTACACGCAAATACTTATCTTTCATGACATGGTAGGTAGACCCAGGTAATACCCATTCATATTTGGACCATCCTGACAAGGACGACTTGGACCACGAATGGGCAGATATTAAGCGAATGCTCTGACCATTGGTATGGTTGCCACCTTTTCAAATGACCAAAATGGTACATTTTCGGGACACACATCAGATTTTACAGGCCAACACATACCCACAGTCAGTACAAAGGATAGTACATTAGTTTTATGCCTAACTGAAAGCTTATTGTTGTAGCAGTTTAGTTGTTTATTCTGTTTCTTGTAACATTTAGGTATTTTACACATGGAAATAAGTATTGTATGGAACTATTACATAAAATATGGGGCACAATTATGTCCTACAATCACAGGACATTTAACATTTATAATGGTTTTGGTATGGACACAACTGCCCAGAAGGGGACTGTCCCTCACAATGTGGGACATGTGGTAACCCTAACCATTGGGCTAAGCTTAGCAAATGGCAGTGGCGCGCTAACACGCTGCGTTTCACTTCCACTTGGTATAACTATGAACATTACAATGGAATACGGGCATGGGGTTTTAAATGTCATTTGTTAGAGGGAATGGGACTTAATATTCAGCTATGTGCCTTTGTGTTTACTTTTTATTTTGGTGTTTGCAAAACTGTCTTGTATGCTTTGTATAACAATTCAGTATCCACGGACACTGACAGGAGTGATTATTATTAGAGGCAGGCTGTACTAGTCAGCATTTTAGGTCGTGCATATACAGCCAACATGTTCATGCCTTTGTGCAGCACTTAGACATGCCCCCTGCACTCGCGCACATTACCTATGCACGTGGATGTTGCGGCAGTGCGCCTTCATTAATATGCATGTGGTGCTGCTGCTCCATCTCTATGCTGCACGGTCGGTGCAAGGCTAACGCCGTCCTTGCACTGAGCGTCATGAATCCCGGGGATTGTTGTGTCTTATAGACACACATTTCAACTTTGTTAACATTCCATACAAGCTCCACTGAAGTTTACAGCTGGAGTACAAATGCACTCTCGAAGCAGCATGCTATTTTACTGCATTTAATGATAGCTATGCTGTTTCTTTTGCTACAGACTGTTTTTCTTTGATATATATTACTCCAGCCTGCATTCTCTTTAAAACAGTCAAGATTCTTTTATTTTAGTTTCCTGCAATTTATGAGCCTATATTATGACTTTTTTTTAGTTACAATCTCATGCTTTTGCTGCCTGACCAACTTTTATATAGTTCCTGAGATCTTATGCCAAACTGTTAACATTTCAGGGGAATATATTGCTAGACTCCCAGAATTTGCTGGCAAATGTGGCTTATCAGTGTTGAGGAACCTTTGTGGCAGAGAACTCATCATAAATATTTCCTGCAAAGTAATGTAGTTATTATTCTGAGTGTAGCTGATAACCATAGGAATATCTTTACAAGCACATTGACATGAGAACATGATTCAGTAAGCTAAAGACCTCATCTCGGCTTTAAAGGTCATGAAAAATCGTTCTGGAGGATTTTTGATTATTAGTCAGACCACATTGGTTTTCTTACTAAGGACATCATGCTGTCTTTTGTTTCTTAGACATCGATCAGATGGACACAATGGTTATTAGGATGATGGATGAAGGAGCTCACATTTACTTAGCAGACCTAATTTCAGTACAGATTATGAGCTTGACCAGATTCAGTCTGTGAAAGCAATATGTAGAAACACTCATACTCTTGGATAATGTTGGGATTGTTGAAGTCAAATGGATCCATACAATTAACAGTGCCATGCATAATTATGTCACCCATATGTTCTCCACTGTTCCAGAGCCTATATTTAAATGGATACATATAGTTAACAGTGCTATATATAATTATGTCACCCATATGTTCTCCACTGTTCCAGAGCCTATATTTAAATGGATACATATAGTTAACAGTGCCATACATAATTATGTCGCCCATATGTTCTCCACTGTTCCAGAGCCTATATTTAAATGGATACATATAGTTAACAGTGCCATACATAATTATGTCACCGATATGTTCCCCACTGTTCCAGAGCCTATATTTAAATGGATACATATAGTCAACAGTGCCATACATAATTATGTCATCTATATGTTCTCCACTGTTCCAGAGCCTATATTTAAATGGATTCATATAGTTAACAGTGCCATACATAATTATGTCACCCATATGTTCTCTACTGTTCCAGAGCCTATATTTAAATGGATGCATATAGTTAACAGTGCCATACATAATTGTGTCACCCATATGTTCTCCACTGTTCCAGAGCCTATATTTAAATGGATACATATAGCCAACAGTGCCATACATAATTATGTCATCTATATGTTCTCCACCGTTCCAGAGCCTATATTGAAATGGATATATATAGTTAACAGTGCCATACATAATTATGTCATCCATATACCCACACCTCCAGGTTGGTGGCACAGCATGAAGCATCAGAGACTATCCATGTGCAACTAACAGTGGGTAAAACTGCCTTCCAGTTTATAGCCTGCTACAGACCACCCTCCCAAACCCAGGATCCCCACTCGGCCTTACTGAGAACACTGGAAAATATGAAGGTCTCTCCAAGCACCATTATATTGGGAGACTTCAACTACCCAAACATAGACTGGGAGCATTACTCTAGCTCCAACACCCTAGCCCAAAGGTTCCTAGAATTTATAAACTCAAATGCTATGGAACAACTTGTTACCACTCCCACAAGAGGGGAAAACATACTGGACCTGATCATCACCAACATGAGGACTCTATGCTCCAGACCAGAAGTGTATCCCTCACTGGTAAGATCAGACCATAAACTAATCTCACTGGATATTCACATCCCGACCCCACCCCCTGCCCAGAAAACCACAGTGAATCACTTCTCTAAAGCAAATTTCACACTCCTCAAAACCGAGGTGGAATCCTTCAAAGACCCCGGGCCTGTGGAAAATACGGCCCAGACCGCAGAATCCTTTATAAATGCATTCTATGAACACATTCAGGAATGCATGGATCATGCAATCCCAAATAAAACCAAGACCCAATCCTCCAAAGGCAGACGTCCTGTCTGGTGGACCCCAGCCATAAACAAACTATACAATAGAAGGAGGAAGCTACTACATGACAGAGCAAAATTCCAAAAAGGGAAGGCATCTCTGATCAGTATTAGCAAAAATTACGGGCACTCATAAAATCGTCTAAGGCCAGCTTCGAGAGAAAAATTGCACAGGACACTAAGGATAATCACAAGGCTTTCTTTAGTTATGTTAAGAACCTGGGTGGTAGTTCCCAGATATGCTCAGAATTAGTCCAAAATGACAAAAAATACACCGAGGCAACAGACATTGCCAACATCCTAGCTGACAGGTTCAGCACAAACTTCTCCCCCCCCCACCAAAAGGGCAAATATCTATCCCAGCAGAGTGTTGCCCCCCTGACATCTCAGATGCTCAGGTAAGAGCCACCCTCTCCAAAGCAAAAAACACAGCATCAATGGGACCAGACGGTGTCCCGGGCTGCGTCCTACATGAACTCCAAGAAGAGCTAAACCCAAACATAAAACTACTGTTTAATCTCAGCCTTATTACAGGATATGTACCCAAAGAGTGGCGTACAGCAACAGTGGTCCCTCTCCATAAATGTGGTGCCTCAATGGATCCTGGAAACTATCACCCCATAAGCCTGACTAGCTTGGTCTGCAAAGCTATGGAAAGGATCATCATGAACCTCATAAATAAAGATATTGGGGACCTACAGACACTGGATCCTACCCAGTTTGGCTTTGTTAAGGGCATATCCTGCCTCTTAAACCTGGTCAATTTCTTTGAAACAGTCACCAAGGCCATTGACGAGGGGAAGGTGGTCCACACAGCCTACCTGGACCTCGCAAAAGCCTTCGATACAATACCCCACTCGGGCATTATAGATAAGGTCACCAGCTTAAATATAAACCCCTATGTCACTAGATGGGTTGCAAACTGGCTCAAGGACAGAACCCACATGGTTAGAATTGCTGGAGCCATGTCAGACTCCAAACCAGTTACAAGTGGCGTCCCACAAGGCTCAGTCCTGGGACCTCTCTTGTTCGGTATATATTTCTCAGAGGTACAAGACAACATGGAAGGACTGTGGCTGACCAAGTTTGCAGATGACTGCAAACTGGGTGCCATAATCGACTCTCCAGCTTACACAAGCATTCTCCAAAAGGGCCTCATAGAAACAGACAACTGGTGCCAGAGCCATGGCCTCAAGCTAAATGCCAAAAAGTGTATAGTCATCCCCTTTGGCAAAAACAAAGTGCCCACAAATTACCACATAGGTGGTAATCCATTAAGTACGGAAGAAGTAATTAGGGACCTGGGGACCCAAGTTGATAGCAATCTCTCATTTAACAACCACGTGGCCAAAGTGGTTAGAAAAACATTTTATATAGCCCACCTAATCATGAAGGGATTCACATCTAGATCAGGGTGGTCATTGTGCCTCTTTACTCATCCCTCATCAGGCCCATAATTGAGTACAATGCCCCTTTTGGGATGTATCTTACCAGACACCTGCAGCAACTGGAAAGACCCCAAAAGTACCTCACCAAGAGGATCAAAGGGCTCAAACAGATGCCATATGTTGCCCGGGTAAAGAAACCTCAGCTCTACTCAATGGCATACCGCCTGCTCAGAGGCGATCTGTGCCTGGCATATAAAGCCATGTCCAACCCGGAATTAATGGACATGCTGCACCTCAGAAAATCTAAATCCCATTGAGCTACACGCTCGAGAGACTTGAACCTCAGCACTGAAATAAATAGGACATGCTGGAAGGACAGATTCATAACCCAGAGGCTCCCTTCACTCTGGAATAAAATCCCAGTCCAGGTTAGGCAGAGTCCCTCATTGACTCTCTTCAAGAGGAATCTTGATGAGTGGATGGGAGATTGTAGGTTTACCCAGGGTATCACTTCTGTGTCACTGTTAGACAGAGGCACAGTATACTAACCTCGAAAAAGGGCATAGCAAAATTAATTTAAAATGGGTGGCGAAAGCCAAGCACACTCTGGCTAGGCTTATAAATGCCCTAGGGCAGATAGTCTAGTATGAACCTATGAACCTATGAACCTATATGTTCTGCACTGTTCCATATCTAAATGTACTTATACATATGCCCACTAGATACTCATCTAGTGTTTACCTCTACCTCTCTCTCTCTGTTGTAAAGTCTCTGTTGTAACCCTTCTGCCTAAATTTTCATTACTATTATTTAATTTCTTCAAGACTTTTGGGCTTCTAATACCATGACGGGAATGGACCCCATTCCTAAGTCAGAGTATAATTAAAGTTCAAGAAAGTAGTATTGTTTCAACCTTTGATGTCAGACAGAAGTGCTCTTCGCAGCACATGTAATGTGCCCAGTTCTGACTTCTCCTGCAATTCATATGGGGTTACATGTATTGGTAGCATATTTGAATATGACTGTAGACTCATTTTTTTAAGACCCATTGCTCCTACCACTATTTGAACTGTCTAGGTATCTTTCTTCCACATTGCTTGTTTCTGCCTGAAAATCCTGATACTTTAAGACATTCCCCCGGATTCATGAAGCTCGGCGCAAGGCTGGTGTAAGGCTTGCGCCGGCCGTGCAGCGTATAAATGGCATAGCAGCACCACATGCATAGTAATGAGTGTGCGCTGCAACCACACCCATGTGCATAGGGCACGTGCGAGAGTCCAGGGAGCCTAACTAGGTTGCGCTCGGAGGCGTGGCCAAGTCGGCTGCCGATGAGCAACCTAAAGTGCTGAATCTTACAGCCCGCCTGCAATAGTAACCGCACCTATCAGTGTCCGTGGATAATGAAACGTATGCAAAGTATGCTACACATTACCCATCCACACAAAATGGAGAACCAAACATAAATGCACGAAATATAAAATGTTCCCGTTCATGGAAGAAATGATACTTAGAATACTGTGTCTGTTACGTAGTGCACTGTCAGCAGTCATACCCAGTGGAGGTGTACTGCATCATGTCAGCGTGCCGCAAATACACACAACTAGCCCAATGGGCATGGTCACCAGCAGTCCCACAGTGGTAGTGATAGTACACAGCTGGGCAGTCGTGGCCATATAACAACCATAAAGAAACTAGACATCCCAAATTGCATCCCAAACACACACAAACATATGTATAGTAAAATGTGCTATACACAGCAATGTAACCATCACATACACATAGGATGGCATATGCCGAATCGGAATATCCAGAAGCAGAATACATGCATGCAAATGTAATACACAACAAACCCTTTATAGCATGTAACCTGCACCCATGTCTGAATGTCCACCTAATCCAGCTAGCAGCCTTGCGCAGCTGTATACCTACACAGAGCGGGTATACCCCATATGTAGTAGGAAGTATTGTCCTAGGCAGTGACAGGCTTGCAAATATGTACCCCACATATGTCAACATCCCATCCCAGGTACTGATATCCAAATGGCTGCATGTGAATGTGTCGGCAGAATGTGTACATCCCGCGTGTGGTTACTGACCTGTCGAAACCCCATAGGTGTTCACATGCCACGGTGTCCATAACTGTACACATCTGGACAAAGCATTATGTGTAGCCACGGTACTGATGAGTAGCTATGCAGACATGCAAAACATAATACACAGGGTGGAACAGCTGTCCACCATGCAGGTCACCCCAGCAGGGTTGCCACATGTACAGATTGTCAAAGTGGGACATCACTTGTAGATATGTGTGGATTTGCATGGTAAAACACCCATGGCCAATGCAAAGGATAGAATAACACGTATATGCCAGAATGAAAGGTTATTGCATAGCATGTGAATAGCCTAAGCTATCCAATATAATAGTCATGTGTACCAGATACAAAATGCCTGTAACATGCAAGTAGTAACGAAGGTAAGAAATATACTACTGTGTTAATATCACAGGACATATGGCACGTGTCAAATGTTGACGCAGGACACAAATGTCCAAAATGGGGCCTCCCCCGCAAAGAGGAACAAGTGCTAACCCTACCCCCCACTGAAGTATCATCAGTATAAATACAACCCAATCACACACCAACACCACCGTCCAACCTATGACAGCAACAAAAGCTGGACAAACACTAACACGATGCGTGCACAAATAGGGACACATGTAATCAGTGCTCTCACAACCTTCTACAGGTCACTGAATAATAGTATGTACATATGCATGAAATGCTGTGAAGGATGTGTGGTAGTCCCCAGTATTACAGAGGTACGTACACATATATACTGTAACCAACCGTCGCATATGTTCACTGTAACACAGCATACCTGCAGGTAATACATAGTTCAGTCATGTGCTACATAAATATCCACGTATGAATGACTACAGGGAATAGTCAAATGTGAATGGGAACAATGCACAACATGGAATACGTATGATAACCAGCACCACCCACATCATTGTATGCCAACAGCATAAGCTATTGTCAGTTATCCAAACACCCGTGTCTGTAAACACAGATTGAATATTATAGCAATAACCCATGAATGGGTGTGGGTAATGCTGGATTTACCTACGGTTGGCGTGTTGTGGTCTCGAGGGCGAAGACCGAGGGACCAAACAAAGCCAACCATGGGTAAATACAGCATTACCCACACCCAGAAGTGGGTTATTGCTATTATACCATGACATTATTTAAGAAAAGAAACTATTAATTTTCTTAAATAATGGCATAGTATAATGCCTGTTTGCTGCCCTTCCACAGATGTCTGGCATCCGCGGCAGTTCTGATGTACTGCGCGCCTGCGCAGTACATCAGAGCTGTGGGCAAAAGCAATGGAGAAAGCAAGATCTCCGTTGCTTTTCTTAGTGTTTCGCTATGTTAAATGGGTGTAACATAGCGAGACAGCTTTAAAATAAGCAATGGAGATGTCCGTTGCTTATTTTAAAACTGTCTCGCTATGTTAAACCCATGTAACATAGCGAAACACTAAAAAAAAGCAACGGAGATCTTGCCTTCTCCGTTGCTTTCTTTTAAAACCTGTTTCGCTATGTTAAATGTGTTTAGCATAGCGAGACAGCTTTAAAATAAGCAACGGAGATCTCCGTTGCTTATTTTAAAGCTGTCTCGCTATGTTAAACCCATCTAACATAGCGAGACAGGTTTTAAAAACCGAGTTATACTAATGGAAAAAAGTCCGTGCGACCGGACCTTTTTCCATTAGTATAACTCGATTTACAATGGGCACACTGGCCAATCAGCGTGCACGGTTTGGAATAATAGTAGGGGGTCATGGTATAATAAACATGGACAAACCGTGCCCATGTGCCTCGTCTGACATTCGTACACGGTCAGGGCAGTTCTGTACACTAGGCGGACAAGACCAAACCCAGAGCACCACAGGAACACCCTGACAATTAAAGACCTGTATGTGTCGGGACTATAAGCCTTTGTGTTCTGAATATCCCTGCGGTTACGCCATATGCAGCCTGGGTCCAGAGCATTAGGGAATAGGGAATGTGTAACATGTAGTACCACACTTTTCCCAGCAGGAGAATGGATGCCTATGACGTAAGTGAGTGCGGGGGGGGATATGTTAATGTAGCTATGTACCATGGGTATGCATATAAATGAGACAGAACACCAAATGTGTAGTGGTCACAGCAACCGGCCAACTTGAATGCAGTCCCGTTTGAATTACGAGTATAGAACATATAAATGTGAACGTGTAATTAATGCGTCTGTGCCGTAAAGACAGATATGTAAAGGTGAAAGTGTGTTTCGCATATGTCCGTTAACCGGATCAGAGATATGTTACCAGTACTGTCACAACTAATACAGGCCACGTAAGCACAAAGACTCAGTAAACATATGTAACCCAGAATACGGATATGCATGTGCGCCTGCGCGTAACCCACAATAAGGAAATGCAAGTGCGCCTCTGCGTGTGTGATCCGCTCACAGCAGAGTAAATTAATGCTGTTTCCCCCACATTAGTTATACATGTCTCAAAACTGTCAGCCTCTGAAAGTATGGAACCGGACAATGCCATGCAAAGTACTGGTACAAATAGTGAGAAACACAAGATATGTGCTAAAACAAACATAGAAAGTGGATAGAATAACGGGTGTGTTAGTAGCAGGGATTGACGAAGGGTATGCATTAGTAACGTGAACTACTTGTCAGAAGGTGCCACCATAAGTCTCAAATGAAATGCCAGCAAATTGCCAGATAGACACAGGTTAATGTAAAACACACCTAAGATAAAGGGTCAACCATCCGTACACTTTGCCAGTATCTGTACAGTGGAAAGGTATGGTATGGTTATAGATGTGTGTACACAGGTAATCCACAGACATTAACAAAGCAAGGTATGAAACGAGGAGTTTACATGTATATATGTACACACAACAGACCTATGTCCCGTATATATGACACATGGATATAAATATGCCAAGTAATAGCTAATATGGGTAGACAAACAGACATCCATGAATGGGGAATATACAGCAGCAGTCAAAATCATTGGCCAGAAAGTGACAGTCCAGCAAGTTCTACACTTTAAACATGCATATTGGTGTCCATTGTAGGACTCCAAAAATTTATACATTCACAGTACCTGCTGTGAATGACGCAAAGGACGTGACAGCCGCAAATATGAATCAGCTGTATATGCACTAGAATCAAGTGCAAGGGTGATGACACGTGTCCATGAAATGCATGACGTATGAACTGATATCCCTAGAGTGGGGAGTGCATAGAAGTGCATCCACATCTCAGTACCGCACACATTAACCATGTGTAATGTCTACCATAGAGGGTTGTCAGGCATGGGAACCTGGGTATGCAGATATGGGCCTAGGTGTTGTTTGGCAGAGAATTCGTAGGCCCGCCCCGTGGGAGGGATGTGAGTATAGCACATGCCTTTATTCTCAATAATGGTGCAAAGTATCCACTGGATAATGCGTAAAGCAATTTGGAAATATGTACAGCCCTATATCAGTGTCCTGTAGGCGATTCCCATGGATGGACATGCGTACGACCAAGATGGTACCCATAACTGGAAAACTGTCAGAATAACACAGCTGCAGTAAGGCATAGTACAGGAAATACAGATAGGGACTATATTATAAATACCCCATACAAAGTCAGACCGTTGTGTGAATACTGGCGTAGCCATGAATACGGATGTTATGAGTGTTACTAATCATGCAATGGAAATAGCAGTCACTATCACCTACCGCACAGTCCGTAATGCCTAGACAGCAATCAGCTAGAAAGGCACATCACTATGTGAAATGTAACAAGGGCAAAGGTCAAATGTCAGGGCGTGTACACATAATGACAACAGGTCAAGGGTATGAAGGAGCTAACCTGTCCAAAATACATGTACTGAACTGGTGATACTAGGTGGACAGGTGAGAAGAAAGACAGCAGGACAAATTGGAAAACATGTATAAGTCATACCCCGGAAAATGTGAATGACAACGTATGCCCTGCGAAGATCAATGTGGAAGGTAATTAGACACAAAGGTAAAGTGTCCCCCAGGGTGTCATGAAGTGTCAACATAACAATTTCCAGACCCCCATAGTCGTACGTGAGCCCTGCCACTGACGGAAAGCGCAAATACGATGCACACATATGGTACATGAAAGAACAATTAGTGTGGATAAGCAGATGTAGACCTGTGTGAGGAATACAACTGTCTGTGTGGGTGTGTCCTGCAAATACAAAGTAATGGCATGTGGGCTGTCATGCCATCAAATACTGTGTGTGTATTGTAGTCAGACAGTAGGTATGTTGCATCAGAGACCTACTCTGCAACTGTACAGATGTACGCAGACTGTGTAGAGTTATGCCTCATATGTTTGCTGTGTTCCACGTAACAGTAACAGTCCGGCACTCTCATGATAACTGACGACAGGAAACAATGACAAACTTGTGATGAACACACCAAATCAGACAGAAATGCCATACTCATGCATAACATATCACTGTGCTCACTATCAATGTTTGTAAGAGCAACATGTCATTACTGGCCCTGAGTGTCCCACTATCACATAAGGCCTTGTCCAGATATACGCTCCTTGAGGTGGAGTGTTATGAACAGAAACAGATACATGTGTGTGGCAACATTATTATCCACTGCAAGATGATGAAATGTGCTGCAGTAGGAAGTGCAGTACTGTCCGCAGGTATGTGCTGAAATGCAAATTAAACAGCAGTCTACATGAATTTCCTATATTGGCGACACCTGCAGAGATGATTATAGTGGGACATACACACGACCATGCACACAGCTCAGATAGACATACGCACATCATAAACAGGCAATGATACACAAAGTCTATGGCGTGTACGAGTACAGTGACAGTACAGCAAGGATAGCTGTCTGCCAAGATATACAGCAGATGTCTGTAAGGGCATGTAACACCTCCCAGAACACGGACGTTGCATGGACAATGTTTGGATTTGCATTGTACCCCATTGCTATGTGTAAGCTGTGCAAATATGCGATACATGGGACAGACAGCTGTCCATGCAAGAGCAGTGCTATGGGCATAAAATATGTATATATAAATACATCGAGAGATACAGACAGACACATGTGGCAAGGCCGGTAGTGGAACCTACACATCACTACCCTATCACACCACAGCATGACGCACGTAGAGAACACGCTACAGAGGTCGCTAACCACAGCAGACACACAGGCATTCCACTAGGTGCGTCTCAACATCCGCAAACACAGAGATGTCAGCAGGATATATGTGTGTTGCGAAGCGTCTAAAACCATAACCTACGAATCCATGCAGCTGGGAGCATAGGCACACACACATCTGGCAGGCATGGGAATTGACCTTACACCTACCTACCCTATCGCACTACAGTATGACACGATTACAGAATGCGCTACTCAGATTACTGAACACAGTACTTTAAGAGGCATACTTCTAGGTGGGTGACATCATCCGCAAAGGAATAGACGCTGATAGCAAATGTATGTGTTGTGAGGCGTCTAAAAGCGTTACTGTCTCCAGAGGCAGCTGGAAACACACACACATGGAAGGGCCGGGAGTTGAACCTACACCTACTTACATAAACACACTACAGCATGATGCATTTACAGAACGCTCTACCGAGATTACTGAGCACAGTGCTGTCAGAGGCATACTTCTAGGTGGGTGACATCATCCGCAAAGGAATAGACGCTGATAGCAAATGTATGTGTTGTGAGGCATCTAAAAGCATTACTGTCTCCAGAGGCAGCTGGAAACACACACACACACACACTTGGAAGGGCCGGGAGTTGAACCTACACCTACCTACATGAACACACTACAGCATAATGCATTTACAAAATGCGCTACCGAGATTACTGAGCACAGTGCTGTCAGAGGCATACTTCTAGGTGGGTGACATCATCCACAAAGGAATAGACGCTGATAGCAAAGGTATGTGTTGTGAGGTGTCTAAAAGCATTATTGTCTCCAGAGGCAGCTGGAAACACACACACACACACACACACACTTGGAAGGGCCGGGAGTTGAACCTACACCTACCTACATGAACACACTACAGCATGATGCATTTACAGAACGCGCTACCGAGATTACTGAGCACAGCACTGTCAGAGGCATACTTCTAGGTGGGTGACATCATCTGCAAAGGAATAGACGCTGATAGCAAATGTATGTGTTGTGAGGTGTCTAAAAGCATTACTGTCACCCAAGGCAGCTGGAAACACACACAGTTGGAAGGGCCAGGAGTTGAACCTATACCTACTTACATGAACACATTACAGCATGATGCATTTACAGAATGCGCTACCGAGATTACTGAGCACAGCACTGTCAGAGGCATACTTCTAGGTGGGTGACATCATCCACAAAGGAATAGACGCTGATAGCAAATGTATGTGTTGTGAGGCGTCTAAAAGCATTACTGTCTCCAGAGGCAGCTGGAAACACACGCACACACAAACACACACTTGGAAGGGCAGGGAGTTGAACCTACACCTACCTACCTACATGAACACACTACAGCATGATGCATTTACAGAACGCGCTACCGAGATTACTGAGCACAGCACTGTCAGAGGCATACTTCTAGGTGGGTGACTTCATCTGCAAAGGAATAGACGCTGATAGCAAATGTATGTGTTGTGAGGCATCTAAAAGCATTATTGTCTCCAGAGGCAGCTGGAAACACACACATACATTTGGAAGGGCTGGGAGTTGAACCTACACCTATCTACATGAACACACTACAGCATGATGCATTTACAGAACACACTACTGAGCATACTGAGCATAGCACTGTCGGAGGCATACTTCTAGGTGGGTGACATCATCCGCAAAGGAATAGACGCTGATAGCAAATGTATGTGTTGTGAGGCGTCTAAAAGCATTACTGTCACCCAAGGCAGCTGGAAACATACACACACTTGGAAGGGCTGGGAGTTGAACCTACACCTACCTACATGAACACACTACAGCATGATGCATTTACAGAACGCGCTACCAAGATTACTGAGCACAGTATTGTCAGAGGCATACTTCTAGGTGGGTGACATCATCCGCAAAGGAATAGACGCTGATAGCAAATGTATGCTTTGTGAGGCATCTAAAAGCATTACTGTCAACCAAGGCAGCTGGAAACATACACACACACTTGGAAGGGCTGGGAGTTGAACCTACATCTACCTACATGAACACACTACAGCATGATGCATTTACAGAATGTGCTATCGAAATTACTGAACACAGCACTGTCAGAGGCATACTTCTAGGTGGGTGATATCATCCGCAAAGGCAAGGATGCCGATAGGGAATGATTACAGAGTGAGCAGTCACACAGCATGTTACTATCCCAAGGTGGACGTACAGTAACACGGCAGTGCTGCACTCGGGAATACTAACTATCTACGGAGCACTACATCACAAAATGGATACGGGATGCACCACAGACAGTACACCCTTTGAGAGAGCAACCAGTGTGTTTGATGTAGGCATCCATTGTGGCATAGCAACTTTATATAATTCGCCTGGATGGCCACCATGGCTATACAGGATGTCAATGGCCATGGCTACACGCCTAGTATCAGACGTCGGTGTCGAATGTACAGTGTGTCCATGAATGGCGTACTGGGCATGCTCACACACTTAGCATTTGCAAAGTGCAAACATGCATACACATGGAGTGTAATCATGAAAGGGCAGAGTGTGGAATGTACTGTGTGTCCACTTACACAACAGCAAACTGGGCATGCTCACACACTTAGCAGTTGCAAAGGGGAAACATGCATGCCCACAGGGTATAATCACAGAAGGGAGCAGTGTGCAATGTACTTTGTGTCCATCTACACAATTGCTTACTGGGCATGCTCACACACTTAGCATTTGCTAAGTGCCATCCAGCATGCAGATGGAGTGTACACACAGAAGGCATACACATGGATTGTAATCATGAAAGGGCAGAGTGTGGAATGTACTGTGTGTCCACTTACACAACAGCAAACTGGGCATGCTCACACACTTAGCAGTTGCAAAGGGGAAACATGCATGCACATGGGGTATAATCACAGAAGGGCGCAGTGTGCAATGTACTGTGTGTCCATCTACACAACTGCTTACTGGGCATGCTCACACACTTAGCATTTGCTAAGTGCCGTCCAGCATGCAGATGGAGTGTACACACAGAAGGCATATACATGGAGTGCACTCATGAAAGGGCAGAGTGTGGAATGTACTGTGTGTCCACTTACACAACAGCATACTGGGCATGCTCAAACACTTAGCATTTACTAAGTGCCGTCCAGCATGCAGATGGAGTGTACACACAGAAGGTCACAGTAAGGTAGAACTGTCCACATGCACAGGGTGGTCACACATGCAGTTAGTTGTACACACACAGATGACATCACAGGTGTCACGGTTGCAGGTCACACATGTACACACTGCAGTGAACACTGTAGCTGTCATGCCAGCACCATGTCATTGGTGCAGCAGTAAGCCTCACGGTCCAAAAACAGCATGTGGCATATGTTCACAGGTCTGTATAGCAGTGTACACCAGTTGTGCAGAGTACACATGTACTAACAATGATCCAACATGTGTGATGTAGTCCACTTATATCAGTATACATGGACAGGTCAGCTCCACACATACCATGGCCCTGACACAGCTGTGACACATGACTGCTGCCGTACCACAATGAACAAACGTCTGGATATGTCATACATGTGATTGTCTAGATGTGTGCATGGACTGCACACATGACACATACAAAGCCTGTGATGTACCACATGCATAACACTGGTGTACTCAGTGCTACACACATGAATGGAAGGTGGACCCATGTCTGTGGAATGCTCCCACTACAGGGTGTAGCAGTGTTGACTGGGACACTTACCCTTGTATTGTTTGCTTGTGACAGCTGTGATATCATACCACAGTCCATGTTTTATGTATGTCAACACACATGTCAAAAAGTAGCAATGCATACAAACATGGCAACAGGAGACACATGTGACATGTGTACTGTGCATGGAGCAGCCATGCATGAGCAGTGGCCGATGTCCATAACATAGTTGCAACAACCTACCACATGCATACCCATCATAGGGGCCGTTATACAGTGGCATACAAACAGCACGTATGGAGGTATGTGTGTACATAATGTGTTTAAACTCCTGTCTACATGCATGTGTGCAGGTGGTGGCTCAGAGTTGTGTCACACACCATCCTACCCTGCCATGTTGCTGTTACATGACAGTGCTGACATAATGCATACCCAGCGGTCAGGTGTTATCAACTGTATGTCACATGGCAACTGTAACACCTACCACCTCCCATGTGCATATAACAGCACATCTGCCGGATACAGTGTTGGTACACATAATGCACTACATACCGCTGCATGCCTGCACACGTATCATATGGCAGGTGTAGTATTCCCAGCACTGACGTGTGCATGAATGTATGTCCATGTATGCCACATATCGGGGGGAATATGTCCCACTTGCTACACATCCCTGTACATACCTCAGTGTGGGGAGCATGAATTTGGATGGTGCAGTACATGCAACACGTTGTCTCTCTGTGTACACATGTGTGGTCACCACAATGTGTGTGTGTCTACATGTTTGTATGTCTGCTGCTTGGTGTAAGGGTGTATGCTAATATACTGTTGTAAAAGAACACTAACCACACATGGTGACTATCCCGTACTGGTGCTGCATTGCACAAACCTGTTAATGCCATAGGTATGAGCCATACTGGCTACCTGTGCATGTCCGCTCCCTGTGACATGGCGTGTGGGTGCATAGTATTGTGAGGGTGCTGACCTCACAGGCAGGTGTCCCCATCTGCACACTATGGGGTGTGCGTCATAGTGGTGTACACCCCATGATTGCGACCATGTTCCTGTACTGTTACAGGGTCCTACTGCTGCACAGCGTGCCCCACAGCTGACAAGTGACACCTCAAGTCAGTGGCCATCACGCTGTGTACAACACCTGAACCATGTCACCATATCTGTAGTGTGTCCTGCTATGTATGTGACGTCTCTGTCCACTGTAGCCTGTGGCACCAACCACATGCGTCAGGTGCAGTATATGTGCAGACATGTGTGTCATGTAGGTGTCCAGTCAGGTTGAGGGTACATGTAGTATGCTGATATTGCCAGATGTGCCTGTGAGTAATCCACAGCTACACGTGGGGGACCGATAACAGTGCTCCCTGTAGGCACATGAGAGTACACCATAGGAGGGATTCAGGGTATCAGAACCAACATGGTGCTACACATGTAACTGTCACACATACCGTGAACACATCACAATGCATGCTACACCTGCACTACATGGTATGACTGCTGCATGTTGACAGTACACAACCCATGTCACATACGCATCTGTCAGTATTCATACACAACCACTGCAACATACACATCCCACGCTATGCATACACAGGTATCACATACACCTCTCACTATCCTGTCCACCCTGTGCATCAGAATATATTTGCATGACCCTGCACCGATGGTGTGGATGACAGGGATGCGGCAGAGGCTTCATCATATGCACAGGGTGACCAACCCATGTCACATACGCATCTGTCAGTATTCATACACAACCACTGCAACATACACATCCCATGCTATGCATACACAGGTATCACATACACCTCTCACTATCCTGTCTACCCTGTGCATCAGAATATATTTGCATAACCCTGCACCAATGGTGTGGATGACAGGGATGCGGCAGAGGCTTCATCATATGCACAGGGTGACCAACCCATGTCACATATGCATCTGTCAGTATTCATACACAACCACTGCAACATACACATCCCACGCTATGCATACACAGGTATCACATACACCTCTCACTATCCTGTCCACCCTGTGCATCAGAATATATTTGCATAACCCTGCACCGATGGTGTGACTGACAGGGATGCGGCAGAGGCTTCATCATATTCACAGGGTGATATGTTTGCCAGGGGCATAGGCTGCACCAATGGATAACATCATGTGTGTGTGTAAGGGCCGGTGAGTTTACTGGACATGTCGGTGCAGAATGCTTGTGGATGTGGTGGAGCCCTACAGTTGTGTCTACTGAGTGTGGGTATGTGTGTACACAGTTCAGCCATATGTGATGCCTACATGGGGTATAATTGACAGCCCCAGACTGTACAGTGCAGGTTGTACAGCCCACTGTGTCCGTCCACGGCCATGTGACCTGTGCCTGCCTGGGGTTCCATGGGCACTACCAGGTGGAGGTACAGAGTGGCTACTGTCCGATGACACATGTCCGCTGAAACTGTGTCCACAATGGGACTGGCCAGGGCCATGTCCATGTGGCCTGCTGTGTCCTGGTGTGGACAGTGCAGCACCAGCTGCACTGCTACTGCTACCGGCACTATGTGAGTGGGCATGAGAGGTGGCACGCGCACGTCGACCTACAGTAGGTGGTGTTGCTGGCCTACACCCACGTGTCCTATGCCTCACCCCTACCAGGTGTTCCAGCACAGACAGCTCACGCTCGCGGATTGCCATGCCTCGGTCGAGGATTCCAACCATTTCACCTAATCACCTATCCAGTACATTAGCAATCTGCTGTTGAGCATTTGCCAATGACTGGATGTTGTCATTTAGGGTACGGATTGCAGCCCTCTGCAGCCTCTGCCCTTCTTGGTTCTGCTGTTCTGCATGTGCCTGTGCCGCCATTACAGTCTGGAACATGCATCTGGTGATACCAGCTGCTACGCCCTGTACTGCAGGTGCATGTCTGCCAGAGGTCCTCCTACGAGCAGCACCAGCCACATGCCTGTGTGGCACATCACCAGTCATTACACTGGCAACATGGTGTGTAGTCACACCTTCTGTAGCCACCACACATTCCTGTTCAATGCCAACAGACGCTGACTGTCCTTCCTCTATGGGCAACAGTGATGTGGCATGTGTTGGCATCAGAACTGTGTACGGGGAAGAGGGGGACATAGGTGGGATGGTAACCAATGGCACAGATTCAGCCCCTGATAACCCTGCCTGTACCTCATGCATATGGTCATCACTGCTAGTATCTGTGGGGACACTAACATCAGATGGACCGCAGGAGGGTAATGCACCTACAGCACCTGTGAATGCAAAGAAATACTGTAAGGTACATTACACACAGACACACACAGACATACACAGACACACCATGCATGTGATATTTCAGATGGCATGCAGCATTCCTGCACTACAGCACAGGGAATGCAGCTCAGACATTAATAGAGTTAGTATGCATACCACCCTGGGGTGCACACTACATCAAGCAGGTGTCATATCAGTAGTCATGCAGTACACACAATCATGGTAGTTTGCATGCATCACCGTGATACACCATGTGGCCACGAACAGGTTAACAGTACACATGGCTGACGTTACCTTGACATGTAATCCACTGACATGTGCAGTAACATGTATACATGTTTGACACAATGGTGTCCTGACACATGCACAGCATCATAATGGGCTTCACAGTGCAGTGTTGTGTGTACAGCCTACAGATAGAATGCATGTTTAGCAAATGTGCATGTGCAGGTGAGGTTAGTGTGAGCCATGTACATAGCTATACAGTGTGGAGTACAGGCACTGTGCCATTGCATGGCAACATGACACATGTATGTTGCTGTGCAATGCATAACATGGATGCATTGCATTGCCATGACTGCAACACAGTCATGCTGTTCCACAGATCGTATATGGTAGACATCGGTGACACCTCCGGTAGCTGCAGACAGGCATTCCGGTTGTCCGGTGTAACACACCAAATGTACAAGTGGTCCACTATGGCTATGATTGCACTATGTGTGGACAATGTGCAACGGGGTCTATCCACATCAGACGTATTGTGTGGCAACATGCCTGTGGCTATCACCCATGGCCATGTGTGAACGGGTCTTGGACAATTGTGTGTGATGGGCATCTTGTACACATGTCTGTGGTGTCCCATGTGACATACACCCATACATGTCAGAGTTGTCACAATCCACAGGGCTATGCAGACAACAGTGTGGATGTTTGTTATGTCGGGTGTAGGTCATGTGATGGTGTGACAATATTGCAGACAGAACACCACATGCTTGGTACATGTCGGGTGGCATGTCACAATGTGTGCACACAATGCAGGGGCATATGTCACAATGGTAACACCTGTGTGCTGCCCATATCACAGCTCACTGTGTGGTACTGTGTGTGTACCACAAATGTTGTTCCAATGCATACTACATATGCATCCATTGTAGAACACCTCCACCGTTGTATGCATAGCTGACCACACATATCACATTGACAGGTACTGTGGTTTCATGATGGTTGTATTTATTGCACATGGGTGGCATGTGTGTATGTCTGGTGGTGCAACCTGTATAACGTGACTGGAACACACATCAGGTGTGCATGTTATACCTGGCCACATGGCAAATAATTCTACACTGTAACATGCCTGATACTGACAACAGTCTCACCTGCGATGGACCCATATCTGTGCAACACACCAGAGGTACCTGTATAGGGGTGACACAACAGTAGAAACATTATCCATGACTGTATGACAGCCACAGGTTGCACTGTGCGTGTGAACACATTTACCTGTGTGATAGCATATGGTATGCACATGTCTGTATACACAACGTAGCATACTGTAGTATGCAGCTTGTGTGCCCATATACCTGGCATGTGTTGTTACTTTACATGATGTACAGTGACACCTGCAACTACATTGGATATCATACTCATATGCAGGACTGACTTACCAGGCAACTCCAGGCTCATTGGTTGGGAGACACCCACCTCCACGATGGCGGCTAGTGTTTCCGTATGCTGTTCCCTGGGTGTCCCCAGACTGGCCAGTAGCTCCTCTGTGTGTGTGAGTGGGGGCTGGGTTGGTGGCCCACCACCTGTTCCACCTTGTTCTCTGGCGATTGCAGTGGCATGCTGTTTTGCATGCCATATCAGGTCCGTGCAGTGCCTGCGTACCTGCTGGTAGGTGCAGTTGTTGCTCCCCACATCATTCACCCTCCTGCGTATATCCTGCCGCAGGTCATCCCGCTGCTGAGCATGCTGTGGCACATGGCTGAACAGCACGTCATAGTTGTCATGGAGCAATGGAATTATGACATCATCCTCCTGGCGGCTGAAGGCTGGGAGTCGTGAACGTGGCATTATCTGTAAGACATAATGATGGTGACAGGTCACATTCTCACTGATGTACTGGCATACTGCTGAACATACATTGCTATGACATGTACTACATCTGCACAGTAATCTTTGAAAAGCATCATGACACTGACACAGCTGCCATGTTTCTGTCACACCTGTCACACCGTTATGCATTGGATATCATATCATATCTCTGTGTCAACTCATTACAGTGTACATACTCCATGTAGATGGTATTTTGCTGTGGCCATGTGTACTTGCCTGCACCTGTGTTCTTACCAATCTGCACTTGGCCCGATGTGTCCACAGTACTACTGTTCACCTGGATGCTGTGTATATGTCACATAGCAACACAGACGCAGCCGTTATGGACTTCAGCAGTGACACTGCACACATACACATGGACACCTGTACATGCATGTGTTTTGCCATATACATCTACTCAGCACTGTACGGGCGTTGAACATCCTGCCATGGCTCGCCTGTATTGCACATGTGATACACATGGGACAATGTCCATTCAAATGACATTTGCAGGGATGGTCAAACATAGCATGTGCGCGCACGTTTTACACCTTGTCACACAGCAATTGTGACAACACAAGGTGCATCAGTGTCACATTACTGATCCAGTCAGTTGATAATGCATGTACCATGTCGCCATCACACCATGTATGACTGTGATGACACGTGCAGCCATGATGGACAGGGTTGCATGGTATGGCAGGGTATATCACATATATGGCACAGGGATGTGTCCAGCCTGTGGAAAACCAGTATTAGGACAGTGGCTGTCCATTACATATGTAATTTATATATGTATATGGACATGTCGCATGTCCATCATCATGGTGTAGACAATGTCCTTCTGCAAGGTAGGCAGCATGCTGCATGGTGGGGGTGTGTATTGTGCATGCTGGTATCGCACATCCATGCATAAACATTACCCCTTACAGGTGCTATGTGCTGTAATATTGTTCAACACAGTGCTGTATATGCCTGCACGGTGATATCCCATGCACATGGATGGTACGCTGACCTGACATGGGTACTTCATATGACTAACTCCGGTGCCTGCTCTCATCACCATGTCAGCGGGTGCACCGCACAGCACCATCCCTTCCACAGTGACCATGGTGTTGAGCACAGCCTAGGTATTCATTTATGGGGACGGGGATGTTCACATAGCGGTGACAATGCTGGTATCATCCATCAGACCGTACACTTATGACACACACGTCACACACACAGCCCATTCAGTATGTTGTTCACAACACTGATACAGCTATACTGCTAGGTCAGGTCCATTCCCAGCCGTACATACACAGATGCATAACATGTCTCTCTGTGGCATGGGCTACAATAACAGTGGGGTTCAACACACACCGTGTTCGACTGTAGCTGGCGCAGATGTTCTGTGCACATGTCAACACATTAACCCTGTTCTACTGTAGCCAGCGGTGATGTGCTATGCACATGTCACTCTTGCACATTGTGTTGATGTCTGTCTGTCAACAGGCCACTGGTGGAACACGCAAAGGTATTTGTAATCAAATATACATGCCGCCCTGTACAGCTGTACTGCTAACATCTCAAGTGCTAATGTGTCATGGACATGCCACCCTTACTCATCACCTCTTGTGGGTTGCTATTATCCAACACCCTATATGTATTGTATGGTCAAGCTATGCACCTGTGCAGGACATGTGAGCATGTAATGCGCTACTGATTACCTTTGCACCCATTGCACAACATGTCACACAGGTACACTGGCAGTCATACACTTCACAGCTTGCTGAAGGTACGACAGGTGTTGTACACACTTAACACACATATCCTGTGGGACATGGTCGTATGTACAGGCATGTCCAACTGTCACGTACCAGTGCTACCCCCATATGACGGATATGTCGTACATGTGGCAATACAGCAACTGTCACATGTACTCATTCAATGCTCACCTACCAACATACAGCAGTACAGCCTGTGGGTGATGTGCTTCTGCATCCATGCTGTGCCCTTAGCTGTCAGTTGTACATCATTACGTGCAACGTACCTCATTTGGTGTTCTAACAGGTGCATGTTCATCAAGGTTCCACATTGGAAGGGTCTGTCACACATTCATTGTTGTACATGATTTGCATGCCAGCCATGGCTTAATAGATGGGAATCATAGTAATTCATTGGGATATCATATTTATACATTAGAGCAGCGTATTTCAGCCATCATATACCCTTCCTAGTTGACACTGTTAGTCAGCCAATAGTAGGTGTTCTACGATCTGCACATTAGTCACACAGTACGAGGGCTACTGTTACTCATTTTGGGGACAGGGTGCTGACAGCTGTGGATGGGGGTGATGCTGTCGACAACCATGACTGCACCTGACGGTCACTTCTGGATGTGTAACATTCACATCACTCACCTACCAACACGTAGTCCCACATCATCTACAACAATGGACATTCCTGCAAGAACAACGTATGCAATATGTCTGTATAACCACTGTAGGCACCACTGGTGGCCCCCATCATGGCAGCCAACATCACCAGTGTATATCCCGCAGACTCATGGGTTACAACATTCACAACACACCAGTCACGGATGACTCTGTTGTGAATCACAATGCAGTTCCACACATCATGTTACACAAGGCATTATGCACTTAGATGTTGCGGACGGGTGAACACCTCTGCAACACAACCTACGCACACATGACACATCACCTGGTACAATATATCTCTCATACATCATGTTATTGTAACTGCCCTGTGATGGCAATGCACAGACTATGTGTGCTGGGACATGCAATGGCTCACCGGTGTTATAGCCCTCTGGGTGTGTGTCTAGCCATGGTGTACATTCGGCATTGGTCTGGACACAAGAACACTGTACATTGACCTACTGTGTCACTGCAACAGTTGCCTATGCTCCTATTGTTATTGTACAGGCATGTGGTATCTGACTGCTATGACAGTCCAGGTCAAACACAATGCTGTGGCACGCATGACCTGCAGCCATCAGCCTGGGGAGTAGAGCACACATGTACATCTTCACATGCTATACTGCCTCTCTGGCAGTTTCACATAACTGTCACCGGCAGGGCAGTAACTAGCAAGCACGACATGGGGTCATGTGGAACAATGCTTGCATCTTCCACTGTGATGCACACAAGCGAGGCACACATACTATTGCACCACTCACATATCTCTGCAGTGACTGGGACCTGCCTCTATGCTCTGCACAGAACACCTGTGATGACGGATTGTACACGGACCGTACCTTTCAGGCACATACCTGGACTGGAACACCCACAGATGAGGGGTTCACACATCACACAGTGTTTTGCACACATCCTGGATAGTTGCTTAGCACAATGTATCATAGGTGCTCCATGTGCAGATAACTGTGTTTGCGACCGCTATACACATTGTAACAAGCGACAGAGTCGACATTTTACACCACAGGTTACATACCTTCTGTGTTGTTATAGTGGACATTGGGCCTCAGACAGCTACTACTGATGTGTGCTGACAGTAACCCACACTTCCCTGGGATAGATACCCATGTACCTACACATGCTTGAGTCATGCACTCCGCTCAGCTGGATAAAACAATACACAACACATACAATACCTACACTACCCTTAGCATGTACACTACCACCATGTGACTGGTGTGACACACCTGGGGTTATCCGCTCTTTGGTGGATTCAAAACATATGCTACACGGCCTTGCTAGCCACATCCTGGAAACGCACCCATCACAGCATACACGGAACATGTGTACTACAACTACTACAGACGTCTGCTGACAGCAGTTGTTAACATCATGACACCCGAGCAGATGGACACTACACATACATATGCTGACACATACCACAGTGCACTTCAGTAGCATGTACACAATTTCAGGAATCATGCTATTCCACACAGAGACATGGCGGTACTGACCAGATAACAGACACCACTGTGATGGCCATGATCCATGAACATATGATGTACAACCACAGGTACAGGCTGTTGCACAGTGGTGTACATTCACATGTGTGGGGTGCATCACTTGTCAGCCATGGTGGGTCCACAAGGTCCATCATCACATACTCCAAGGCTAGCTACCTAAACATGACTGCCACACATTGCGGTGTGGGGCCTCAGGCATTGTGGTGGTATGTCAGTATTCTTTGGCAACATCCACATCTGATGTCACATACAACAGTCAACCAAACATTGCAGACCGAGGCAATGTTGGCAACGTGCCAGGCGATCGCGGACATGCCGACAATACACCCTCTCACTCACTACAGGGTCGCAATCCGTACATGAACATCGTAGTGTCCCTGTGGTCACATACACAGTACTGACATACACACAATATGTCCTGGGACACTGGCCCAATGTCACCTTCCAATGTCCCTGGCTGTAATGTCGCACCAACCTGTTCAGTATATGTCTCCACACCAGGCCACTATGTTCACTGCTAGCCTTTTGTCGGACATTGTAGACCCTGAATGCCGCACAGCAGCATTTATCGCACTACATACAGGTGGCACTGCATTGCACGAGTGGGACTATAGTCATACACTCCTGACTGGACCATTCTGCATGGCGATGGGGCACATCATCAGGAACGTGATTCCCACAGACATTGATGGCCTCCAGTCCTTTCCTAGCACCCGGGTTGGGCTTGTGAATGCCACAGCAAGGCACATACACATGCTGGGCACCTGTCATACAGTTGCTAGGGCAGTTGATGATGGTACGGAGGTCAACACATCATACATTGTCCTCACATTGCCTTTCAGCACCATTCCACATTCTGGTATTGACAACATACACGTCCACCTGCACATCATACCTTGTGTCTCAGGATGTTATGCTATGTGGCTCATGGGCAGTAAACACAGTGGTGCCAGCATACCATAGTACCTACTACATGTCAGGTACATATTGCATTACACAGTCCTCAGTCATAGGGCCAATCATGTTCACTATATGCTTACATACAGAACATGCTGTCACAGAGTACTGTCCATGCCTAGATTTCAAACACCTACATACCAAGCACCATTATTGCTCCACCAGCTCATACTGATACCAACCATATGGGTGTCAGTGTGACAGATACTTCATATGAGTATCATGGCATCAAGATGCATGACACAAGGTGCATGCACATCACCTTTGCATAACAGCATTCACCCACTGACTATCACATGGATAGTGGTCCCCTACATACATATCACATTGTACATGGTTGCAGTACACACACATGTCACACACAGTCCTGTGGTTACCGTGTTCCACTGTGGCATGGATATCCTTCTTCAAGGCCACACCTATCTGTACTGTGTGTGATGCTGGTACATAGGTAGCCATTGTACCTGTGAACTACACACATCTACACACAGTCAAGGGTACAATACCACATTTATGGTGTACCTTCAACAACAGCTACAGCTTTACATGGCACAACATTGACATGCCATGATGTTTACTGAGCTCAGACAGTTTACATAAGTGGCTGAACTATGGACAACACATCTGTACACATCTGCATACCACATACTCAGGGGTGTCTTCCTCTGCTCTGACACGGCCCAGGTCCACCACATTATTGATGCATATACTCCTCATACATGACATCTGCGGTGGGCACTGTGAACGAAATGCTCCTGGATATGTGCACACACACCACACTGCATAAGCTGTGCTTCTGTGTGACATCCACAAACCTAACACACACCATGCTGTGAAACATAGGTCCTGTGTACATCCCGCAGGGACACACAGTAGCACTGTTCATGTGATACCTCCCTTGCTGTTTGGGTGACACATGTAGTCCTGGTATCACCACAGCAGCTGTACTGTGTAGAGGTGCAGTTGACACCTGCCTCTGCTGTTCACAGGACACTACCATGGAGAGGTGACACTACTGTGTACACTGTACATGTGCTTACACATGAACTTGCCAGACTGCATTGTAGCCCACTATGCACCTGTGCAGCTACTACAAGTCCTTTGTGCATGGTTACTTGGTGTCCCTTCCATTTAGAGTAGCTATCATGCTACTACTATGTCCCATACCTACAGGCCATATGTATCCTGTTATTGTACATACCAATAGGCGATACCTGTGTTATGCATGATATGCCTGTGATACTGTGTAGGATATCTGTCATATCTACCTAGAAAACTATACATTACACATATTTCACATAGTATCCCCTAATGCAGAGCATACTTGCACGTCGGCCACACCTTACATATGTCATCAACGGTATATGCCCATACACATGCATGCTGTGACAGTATACATACATGTACTATCCCCTGCTATGGCACTTCCTTGTTGGACAGCCACTACCAGCAACAGTGTGTGGTATGGTATTGTTCTCTTTAATGCCCTCCTGTAGCATCCCTTGTGGTGTCTCTGCTGTGTACATAATGTCCCACTGCCGTACACACGGTTTCTACAAGCGTTGGTATGCTCAGCAAGACATCACTACATAACTACCTTTCACCACTTTATGCATTACGGACAAGTGTAATTAATTACAACCACCATTCACATACAGTACAACTTATTAATACAGATCATGCGTTACACAACCTTACATATCATGTGTTCTACATACCTTGTTGGTGTTTCGTTTCATTTAGTTTATTGTTTTGTCATTTCCTTTTGTTTTCAGTACTTTCGATAGTACAACGCTTTTTCAGTATGAGCATACGGTTTGAATATCTTGAGAGTCATCCTTATATACGTCGATACCTGCAACATGTGAATTCATCCCGCCAATTGCTGTTCCTCAGTGAGTAATTACGTGCATATCACCTGTGCATCTACTCCATTTGGAAATTACGCGTTGACACTGGGGTATAATTGGATTCTCCACCTGGGCGTTGGCTATTTGCCCTACCTTCGTGGAGATGGTCTGTATTGTGTTATGTTATGTGTAACTGCAACTGCTATGCATAGGGACAAGTATATTTTGAATTCATGTCACCCATGGATTGTGTGTGACAGGTGTAGTATTTGGTTCAACATGTGGGTGTACCTGTCCTGCCGATGAATGATAACGGAGTATTGCATTCAAAAACTTTAACATGGCTGTTTTTTTCCTTTATACAACGCATGCAATTATGCATCCGCCTTTAATTGTGTCTCCCACTCGATATGTTGTGTTTATGCAGATGTCATTGACTGACTGTATGTTTGTGCTGCTATTACGGTTTGTATTCCTTTATTATCACTCTTTCCCTCTCTTGTATTTCTACATTAATTCCTTCACATCTCCTGCTTTACATCTCTCTCTTTGACATTTTTCTAAAACTTATAGCTAATCTTGAACTTTTTAATATCCACTTTTAATGACCTAGTACAATTTTTACATTTTTGCTTCTAGTGCCTTAGGTTTTTTTTGTGTTGTACTTATTACTAAATGTATATTGTTAGTATGCTTAAATTTTGTGTGGAGCTTTTCTCCCCGGGCCTCTACTGAAAATGGACATGTATCCAGCTAGACTAGCCCGGTTAACAAATGGAAAATAAATAAAAATAAAATAAAATAAAAAATTATCTACAGTGGGGGATATCGGTGGTTGTACGTAATGGATACGGTTTGTGGGCCTTGCATCTCTACATAAACAGTATAGTTGTCTGTGTGCTCCATCCCTACTTGGAGAGTTAACAGTTAATAGTCTTTTGTTATGGGATTGTAGGTTGGGCTGTTGTTAATTGGTTTCGATATCATCTGCAGGTGAGCTTGATGCATGTATACCTCCGTAACTTATGTGGTATATCAGCGGCTATGTGTACGTGACAACTATCCCTTGTCTTTCTGTCCCAGATATTTGCAGTCATTGTGGTCATGTTGTTGAAATAGCCTGTTTGCCAGTGGTTGCCACATATTCATATGGGAATTGTTTGACACTTGTGGAACACACAGCGGTGTTTACGGGCCAACACGTAGCCACGGTCAGTACTGAGGTAGCACATACTTTTTTCTGCGATACATACCTATTGCTGTGTGACTTTGCCAACATATCATATTGCATGTAACATATCAGTGTCGTACATACAGGCATGACTATTACATACGTCTTTTACATTTCTTATGGGGAATATTTCTGTGCTACCATCTGGAACATTTTCACTTTGTATCGTTCTATGTCAGGACACACCTAGCCAGGGTGGGGCTGTCACTACTACTCTGGGACTAGTAGTGAACATATGCCTGAGGCTAGTTTACCGTATGCCTACACCTAATCTTCTGATCTGCCTCTAACTTGGCACCAACATACACATGTTGCAGACACACACATATTACACTCACACAGCGACGCACATGGCACCCTCAATGCACACGTACACATACTATGGCACTCACGGGGAAGATTGCACACAGTACCTACGTGGACCGCAGCGGTGACTAACTCTCCCTTCATATCATCATACTATTACACGCGCATGTACTGTTACAGTACTGTGTTCTGTCAGTCTTTCAGCCTTGCGGTTATGCATATCGGAATTGTTACACGTTCCATGGTTGGCGGTATCCTATTATTTTGAACCTCCCGGATGTTCAGATTGTCGTTGCACTATCTATAATATTTACAGATATCGCTGGATACATCTCAGTCACCTTATATCCCTCTAATTCCCTTTCTTATCTGTATTATATATATGTATATGTGTACATATATATCTATATATATATATATATATATATATATATATATATATATATATATATATATATGTATATACATATATATATATATATATCTATATATATATATATATATATATATATATATATATATTTTTATATATATATACATCTTATGCTTAACGTGGCAGGCACACAGCAACGCCATATGCTGTAGGACTCACGTACTGTTCAGGTGTTGGCGTTACATGTTCCACTGGCTGTTGGGTTTACAGTGTTTGGGGGCTGCTTATGTAGGAGTCACACATAAGGCCACCCATACATTACAATTTACAGGTGGTCATGTTTGTGTGCCGTCCATTTCACTGTGTGTGCAGGTGGGCAGGTGTCAGTCCATGGGGCCTACGCTGTCAGAGTATGTGCTATACATTCCCTCTTTGCCAAGGCGTAGGCATATTGGGTACAGCTCCATCTGCCTACTGGGGCTGGCACAGTGTGTTCATGGTCTGGAACCCTCTGTATCTGGACTGGCCTTGGCAATTGTGGTGGGCTTTGTGACCCTTCACCATTATGTCCCTGCAGCAGCTGCTTCAACAGGATCATATTATGTAGCATGGCACATACTATGAATATGTGGGCACATGTGCCTGGAGAGTACTGCAAGGCTCCACCAGATGTATCCAAGCACCAGAACCATTATTTCAGCATCCCAAACACACGCTCTATGATTATTTTGGTTTGTGCGTGTGCCTCATTATGGCGTTCTTGCATGTGTGTGTGTGCATTTCTGATGGGAGTCATCATCCATGGCTCCAGTGCATAGCCAGCATCCCCCACAAGATGGCCTTGTGGGATGTCCCCCCTGACAAATACCTGATACAGCTGTGAGGCATGCCAGATATGGGAGTCGTGGTAGCTTCCAGGGCTGCCAGCACACACACATCCATGATAATGCCCTGGGCATTGCACACGTCCTGGCAATTGATAGAGTGGAATCCCTTGCGGTTTATGTAGCGTCTACTCTGCTCACCAGGTGGTGACTTGATTTGTATGTGCGTACAGTCTATCGCACCCAGTACCTCCGGGTATTGTGCCACACAGTGGAAGTGGTGCATATTGCTAGCCAAATCCTCCTGAGATCTGGGGAAGTATATATGCTCATTGGCATGTGGTAACATGGCATCCGGGAACTGGTGTAGTACCCTGGATGCTGATGCCTGTGAGATGCCCATTATATCTCCAGTTGGTCTTTGAAAGGTACCTGTGGCCAGTATTCGCAAGCTTACACATACCTTTGTGTCCACTGGGATGGGTTCCCCTCTGTTGTTTCTTGTTCTCAGGTGTGGCCAGCACAGCTCCACTATTTGCTGTAACATGTCCCTGTCCACCCTGTAATGCTCTACTATCTCCAGGTCATGCAGCTCCTGGTAGGTTACCCTTGGTCTGAACACTCTCCTTCTCCTCCGAGGCCTGCGGTGGTTGTCGGCATCCTCCTCCACAACACCGTCTGTCTCTAACACATGCTGATGGATCACAGCTATGGCAGCACCCAACATGTACATTTTAAAAGTTCCCCGTGTGTTTACACCTATGGTGCGGTGTTTGGGAATACATGGCTGTGTGTTGTGTGCATTCACACTTTATACTATTGTGCTGTGCACACCGATGATGTCATAGGGTGTGTTTGTACGGCCGTATCTATGGGTTATCTTCTGTGTTTTACCGATGGAACTACAATGGTGTTGCCTTTGGTGTTGAATTACTTTTGCCTGCCATGGATTACCTTTCGACCTTCCCTTACTATTTCTGCACGTTGCACCTACCATTTTCTGGCATGCATCCTGCAGAGCACTGTAATTTGTACTTTCATGGACATGGCATATCATGCGTTTTGTGTGCTACTGTCATTGTGCTGCCAGTCTGCTTTGCTCTGCTGTGTCAGGTCTTCTATCTTTGCAATCTGCTACCTCCCCTACTTTCTTTGCATTCATATGCCTCCCCTATCCCATTTTGCAGGTTTCTGCATGCAGAGTTGTCAGCTGCCGTCGATTGGCCTTCGTGGGTTGATTAGTGTTGATTGCTCATTAGTACTCCAATTACACTTCTTCCGCATTTCCTTATATTCTTCACATCACCTTCCTGTTTCCGATATTGTTTGCGGGGCGTGCGTCAGATTTCTAGGTTTCGGGAACGTTGTCATCCTCGTACACATGCACTTTTGCACGCAATGTGTGCTCTCAGCTAAACTATTACCCCACACCCCGGTCCTGCAGCTTTGATTAGCGATGTACAGCCCAGGTTTGCTATGCTCCAATGTGCTTACTGCTACGGTGGCACACCCCTCTGCAGATGTTATGTATTTCCTCTGAGCCACTCCTCTGTGTTTTACCACTGTGCCGTATGGTACAACCTTACTCCGGCGGGACATTTGCGATTCAGTATTATCTGCCTCATTTGCATGGCATTGACTACTATTTCATAGTTACCATGCCGAAGACTGCCGCGAGTCCTTGGCAACCCTTGCACCGTGGTTGTGGTGTTCCATGCATACCATGGTGTATTATGCTGTAAACCTGATTTCTATTATGATGCTATTTTATAACATTGTTATATTATTTCATTATGTTGCACCTTCCGCACACATGTCCTGCGGTTCTGATGTGAGTTACTGTGGACATGACATTTAAGTTGTTATTTACGTGTTGTGCATCTTTTCTTATGCCATTGTCTGTGTATTTCACCATTGGCATATGTTAACAGTGTGATACCTGGGTCTGACACTCTTCCATTACTCCGATGTTATGTTTGGGAAAATGTAAACCGTTTTTTTTTGGTTTACATTGCCATGGGCTTATGCTACGCCTGCACTACTTCGTGAATCACTATATGCCTTCATTTGCATCGTGACACACTGCACATAGGGTGATTAGCATACCTACGCCAGGGGCTGCGCAGATCTGGCGTACACTGGTAGTGCACGTGGAATTGGATCGTACCTGAATCACTCGGCGGCCATATTTGGCGTTATAACGCCTACGCTATGCGTGCGCCTGGCGCAAGATTCATGAATCCCGGGGTTTGTGTCTCCTTGTACGCAAGACATTGTAGTCACTGGGTGTGGCAATTTCAATGATCAATGCTATTTTTGTCTTCTTCTCATGGACCACTATATCTGTTTTTCTTGCATCTGTCTTTTAAACTGTTGATAATGGGTGATCCCATGTGATGTAGACTTCATCATTTTCTATGATGCTTTGTGGCTCATGTTTCCAGTGTTTTTCAGCCACTTCAGTACCATAATGTTTGCACAATCCCCAGTGCAACAGTCTTGCCGCATTATTATGCCTTTCAGTATACAGTCCTTCTGCCATTAGTATGTCACAACCAGCAACAAGGTGTGCAACTGTTTCCAAATCTATTTTACAAAACTTACATTTGTCTGTTTCTCCACATGTTCAATTACTTCAGTAATCTAGCATTGTTTACCTCCCAGACTTTTTTTTTAATTTTCCCTTCCACTGTTTACTTCTTTTCTCTTTTGTGTCAAACTCTACAAATACTCTGCTCTTCTCCTTCTCTTACAACTGTGTGATATGTCTGGACAATGGCATAGCATATTACACCCTATATTTTATTTCCTTACTTTCGTCATGTTCTTCTCTGGTGCTTAGTGCCCAATGACCAAATCTTTGCTCACTGCAGTTAGCACTCGGGTGATATCAGTATCCCAGTGTGATGGACAGCAATCAAAGGAAGTTAAAATATGATAGGACAGTGCAGGGGTGCAGCGGTAGCATTGTCGCCTCACAGCAAGAGGTTCTCCAGTTTGATTCTCGGCCAGAGTGCCTTCTGTGTGGAGTCTGTATGTCCTCCCTTTCTTTGTGTGGGTTTCCTCCAGGTGCTCTGGTTTCCTCCCACATTTCAAAGACATGCTTCTGGAGCATTTCTTCACTGAAAATTGGCTTTGTTCCAAGTTGGACTTTCCTGTAAACAAATAACAACATAAATAAAATGCCCCATCATAAAGCAATTACACACTGGAATATGGTATTTAATTAGGTATTGGTAATGGACATTCCTGTTGTGATAGAAGGTACATAGAGAAATCAAGGTAGGAATCCTGCTCCTCATGCAAAAATCATATAACAAACAAATTGGAATAGGAGGCTCTATGTGCACATTACTAATCATGTGACAACAATGAGCTGTGATGACAATGCAGGAAGGCTACTCTACCTTTGGACTAGCAGTCAAGTGTATTCATAAACGATGTAAACTAAACATGGTGCGCTGTTTCAGTATGACTGATACAAGTCTGTTAAGCTTTTATTGTTCTAATGGCACAGATATCAGTAAGAGAAGTCAGTGCCTTTTGCACTACTGAAATCAAACTTCCATGATCTGTACTGTGTGCAACGTATGTTCAAATCGCCATAAGATTTGGTTAAGTTAATGAAATTAATGCTTGATGTAGTTTTTTTTCTTCATTAAAGATATGCCTTCCTGGTGTTTTGTCATATCACTAGCAAATATTTTACTGTGGTTCTAATTTATTTTACTTTATTGTCTTTCTTTTATTTGCAGAAACAGGAATTGTAAAAGTTCTTTTTCCACTCCCTGCAGCTAACCATCAGCTGTAACCCAGTCCTGTCCTAGTTCACCAGATCAACAGATTGTGCCTTGGCCTCTCCCAGGCTCAACCAAATACTCATCTGGGGGGCCAGGGAGGAGATTGATGGTACTGATGTAGCATCATAGCACTGCTGAGGAGTGTGCTCTAACCCACAACTACTCCAAGACAGCAATGTGATCTCCACAACTGTTTATTTCAGAGGTATATGAACACCCTTTGTACCAAGCAGACCACCACCACCTGCAGCACAAAACTCACCAGGCCCTAATGCTACTACTGCAGGTATCAAAATCTGGATCGCTCTCTCCAATACTGTTGACTCAGTCACATTCTCCCCTTCTACACCTTTCAGTGTCCATGCCGTTAATCAAACACTGGTCATATGGGGGTACAAGTAAGGGTTTTATCCTTCTGTGCCATGGGGTCTCTAAGAATTGTAAATGCTCTACTTAATAACCTTAGTACAGAGAGCTATTGTCATTAGGTCACTGTAGTACAGTGACCTAACGACAATACCTTATGAAAACAACAGACATTTTAAATGTGATAAAGGAACGGGCTTTGTAAAACAAACATGAACGTCATCTTACACTAGAGAATGAATTCTGGCTTTGAATTTAAAAATGGCAATAATGAAGAAACCAGGTGAAATTGGACTTTTTTATTTTTTTTTATATACAGAAAATAATGAGAATTGTCAAATTTAATACAGAATTGTAGCATTCACATTTCCAATGCAGGCCATAACATACAATTTAATGTTGGTCTGCATTTGTAAAAGTGCAACACACGGCTTCATTTGAGAGTAGATTTCATACAAAAAAATATCTAAAAGTTTTTCCAGTGAGATGCCATGAATAGATAATGCTCTGATCTTTATGGTTTTGTCATGGAACCCTGATCATCAAACCAACAAGGAACCAATATGCCATAAATGAATGTCCCAAAATCAGAAGGAAAAAAGAAATCCCCTGTAACCTCAATATGGGAGGCTGTCCCATACCCTTTAAGTTATATATATATCACTACTGCACCAAGTTTAAGCGTAGAAAAATCTCCCACCATAAAGGGATTACTGCTGTGCATGCTTAGAAATCACACTGGAAAATAGCAGAGATTCCCTGGGAAAATCAGCAATCAGTATTGTGTTCTATGGTGCACTGAGTTTTGAGCTAATAGTACTCAGGGAAATGTATCATATAGCCCTGTAGTCATACCAAATTGTATACTGTAGTACAAACCTGCAGTGATGAAGGTGACAGTTTTATTGCTCACTGTGACTGAAGGCATACTATTTAAGCTTTGTGTGCTCTCAAAGTATTTATGTAAACAATGTTAAATAAAATGTATCAATAGTATTACAATACTGTATGTTCCCTGCTTGCTACTAATGTACACTAAGCATTTGACATTTCAGGACTGCTGTTATTACTTGTGATGTGAGCAACATCAAATGTTACCCCAATGTATTTTTTCTACCAAATTTTAATTTTTATATGTTGTTGCTCACACTCACATATTAAGTAGAATAAATAAAGGGAAGAAGCCAATAGTACTTAATAAAGCCACAATGTATTAATCTCAATTAAAATGCTGTATGTGGCTTCCTCATAATGATCTTAATTTAAGTACAGCAGAGAAATTATCAGCACTCTTTGAAACAATGAAACTTTTTTCTCCACATAAAATAGATGGCTTCATTGTCATTTTTTTAAATGCTTTATATTGCTTTCCTGCGATCATAATCTGCTAAGCAATAATGTATAGGCCTGCTACATATCAGTTTCAGTTATGCACTAACATTTCAGATATTGCTTGTAAAATCATTATAATTTATCAAGACAAAATTGCTGTATATTGCTTCACTGTAATCACCTTTTTTTTCTTTGAATTACATAAAATATTTTTTTTTCTCTGTTATTATTGAATAAATCATAAATACAGTTTTGGGGAAGAATGTTCACATCATTTGCAAGCGCTTCCTAAATTAAAATTTAAATAGCAACACAATCCTACATATTTCTTTACTGCAGTCATTTTTAAATGCTGCTTTTCTCCATGATTATACATTGAAAGAAAAGACCTTTTCAGTTTAGCTCAAATAAAACATTTCTCCATTGCTGTCAAATCTACCCATTTTGGGAAGTCAATGGAACTGTGTATTTTTTTTCCTGAGGCTTACCCAAAACAGTTTTCTTTGCATCATGTAAAATATATTTCAGCTATTTTTTTAGCGTGTCTAATAGTGATAATGAAAGAAATGTTATTTTTTATCAAGATCACAACACTATTTTACTTACTCATGATAACTTGACCATGTATCTTTAACTACTACTATCTCACTACAGTGCTAGTGCAAACCAGTACTGATCATTAATGAATTCTTATTTTCAATTATTTACAAATAAGTTTCAATTTGAGTTTATGTTTTATTTTTATGTGAATATTTTTTGTGTTAATATTTATTCTTCCTATTACTCAGGAAGGGGGATAGAAATGATGGAGAAATTGTGGTGAGGGAGAAGCTGCAGAAGGCAGTGAGGGATATAATCAGAATTAATAATAGACTCATGGCAATCAGACTCCAGTGTAATGATAGGGCAGTATTCATAATCTCACCCTATGCCCACAGCAGGGTTGTGATAGTGAGGAAAAGAGTGCATTCAGACAGCAGTTGCAGGACCTACTAGATAAAGCAGGACAACATGAATTTGGTGTTGCTAATGGGTGACTTGAATGCACATATCAGGACAGACAGAATAGGATATGAGGACTGCCTGGGTCCACTCAGGGGGCAACAGGAATAAAGAAGGAGAAGTCATTCTGGACTTTTGTCTGGCAAATGAACTGGTAGTAGCCAACACATGGTTCCGAAAGAGAGACAGTCACAAGATCACATACAAGAGTAGCCAACATGCAACTCGGGTAGACTTTCTCCTAGTAAGGAAAAGGCACTGGGGTAGAATCTATAATTGCAGAGCCATTCACAGTGAAACAGTCAGCCCACAGCATAAACCACTAGTTGCCACAATCAGCTGCAATCAGTGGTCAGAGAAGGCTCTAAGGTCAACAGAGACCAGTCTGAAGACCTGGAAGTTGACTGGAGAGAAATTACAGCAGTTCAAGGAATTACTCAGGGCTCTAGCACCTCAAGAAGAGGAGGAAATAGGTGGAGTTGAACAAAAATTGCAGTGTCTAAAAACAGCATGTGTTAGGACTACAGAAAAGATACGTGACCAAGCCAGGTATGCTAATAAAGTACATGAGGAAAGTTGGTGGTGGAATGCAGAAGTCCAGGAAGTCATCAAAAGAAAGAAGAAAGGAGGAGTGCAGGAAGAAGTGTGAGCTAAAAAAAGACTGACCAGGCTAGGAAGGACTACTGGTTGGCTAACAAAGAAGCTAAGAAAGAAGTTGCAATAGCAAAGAATAGGGCATCGGAGGCACTGTACCAACTTCTGGAAAGTGACTCAGTAAGGGGCACAAAGAAACTATATCAGGTTGCAAGGCAAAGACAAAAAGATAAAGACGATAGTCAGACACCCTTCATAAGGGATGCCAGCAAGAACCTACTCTCCAGTCCACAGGACATCAAAGGCAGATCGGAAGAATGTTTCCAGCAGCTTCTGAATGAAGAAAACCCCACAGAAGCTGTACTGCCCCCAAAACAGCCTACGATGAGAAAAGAAGAACCCACCCTAGAAGAAGTAAGAACATCACTAAGGAAAATGAAGTCAGGGAAAGCAGTGGGCTCATATGAGGTCACAGCAAATATGATAAAGAAATGACTCATGAGAGTACTAATAGCAATATGGAGAGAAAGGTGTATCCCAGATGACTGGAGAATAAGCATACTCATGCCAGTGTACATGAACAAAGGGGACAGCCACAACTGTGGGCAACACAGAGGCATCAAACTCCTATCACATTGCATGAAAGTTCTGGAGAGAGCGATTGATAAACTGATACATGAAGCAGTCAAATGTAAGATGGCAGATGAGCAGTCCGGATTCAGATCCAGGATGCAGCACAATTCACCTGATGTTTGCAGTAAAACAGATACTTGAGAATATGCTAGAGATGAGGAGAGAGTCCAACTGGGCATTCCTAGACTTGGAGAAAGCATTTGACAAGGTCCCAAGAAAGCTGATCTGGGAAGTATTGCAGTGGTTTGAAGTCCCAGAAACATTAGTAGAATTAGTGCAGGCTATGTACAAGGACCCAGTGACTCAAGCAGGAAAAGTGTTTGGACGCACAGAGGGGTTCCCAGTGGGAAGGGGAATACACCAGGGCTCAGCTCTGAGCCCACTGCTGTTCATACTGGTGAGAGACTACATTAACAAACAGGTCGGAGGGGACAGATCAACAAACTTGCTGTATGCAGATGATGTGGCAGTGCAGGCAGATTCTGAGCTAGAACTTCAGCAAAGAATAGGAAGAATTAAATGCAAAACTGAAGGCACATAGAATGAAACTAAGGACAGATAAGATGGTGGTAATGGCAGCAAACTGGGGACATCAGAAGAAGCTGAGAATAGAGATAGAAGGGAAGATAGTGGAACAGGTAAACAGCTTCAAGTATCTGGGAGGGCTGGTTGAGGAGAAGGGAAGTCTGAACGAAGAGGTCAAAGCTAGAATCAGAGGGGCTGCAGCCAACTGCCATAGAGTATCAGATATAGTCTATGACAAAAGAATGCCAAAGAAGCTGAAAAGTAAGGTGTACAAGACAGTGGTGAGACCAGTACTACTGTATGGTACAGAAACTTGGGCAGTAAAGGCAGAATAGTTGAAGAAGCTAGAGGTGATGGAAATGAAGTGCCTGAGAAGGGTGGTAGGATGCACACTGTGGGACAAATGAAGAAATGAGGACATAAGAGCAGAAGCCAAAGTAGCTACAGTTGCAGAAAATATCAAAGAGAGCTGATTACAGTGGTTTGGACACATGTGCAGAAAAGCAGAAGACAATCTGGTGAGGAAGATTTGGGGCAGAAAGGAAGAAGGTAAGAGGAAGCGAGGATGTCCAGCAAGAAGGTGGATGGATTGTGTGAAAGAAGATCTGCGACATTCAGGCATGAGTGTTGATGAAGGCAGGATTGTGACAGTGAATTGAGAGATTTGGCAATAGTTAACACAATACCCTGACCCCATGTAGGAAACATGGGAAAAGGGGGGCTGATGATGACGATGATGAATGTTTATTCTTGTAAATCATGAGTGTGTATGTATTTTTATTTATTCGCTTTTTGTTCTGCTTACTTTGGTTACAAGACATGATGTTAGAGCTAAGAATAAATTTTTTTATTGGCTAGTGAGATAATGATATGCACAGGATGGTAATAAATGTTTTGATGTTAACGAGTGAATACTCAGAAGTAAAGTACACATTCTGAAAAGTGATGCATGACATCAGGATATGCCTTTAAGAAAATATCAGTCTTTTTAGCTAGACTGACAGAAAGTGGGATTCAGGGAGAGAAATACATAAATCTAGATTCCCTACAAAACTATAAAACAAAGAAGATAATCAGATAAAATGCTGGTTAGTATCTAAAAACAGAGAAAGAAAGGAAACAGCATATTGGCAGTAAACAAATCATGTGTGATTAAAACCAATTACATGTAAAAAGAGTTTCTAAGGTAGTACAGAAATCAGGAAGTATTCATAGCCATTACACTTAAACACATTGGCTATTTGCATGAGTTGCAAACAGTTCAGACATTATTCAGAGACAACAGCTGCACCAAAGTGAAGTAGTTAGAACAAATTTGAGAAAATCTAATGCAAATGAAGCAAGAATGAGATGTACATAAAAAATGTATGAAACATCTATCAATTTATTATGTAAATCGGGGTACTTTTCCTGCCTTTATGTGATTTGTAGCTTCCTTTTGATGCTTATCTATGTCGTGTACGGATATGTTCAAAAAATTGAATTTGCACATTTCTAAACACTTCACAATGTGTGAAGATGCTTGGTTTCACTGCAAGCTAGACTGTTTTCTGCTGTAAGTTGCTCTTTTCAGTCATGCCAAAACTCCTAGGTGAAGAAGATATAGCCAAATAATAATTCACCCTAACTTTTTTGAGCAAGAATTATTGAATATGTTTAAAGGGGACATGACTATAGTAAGGGAACTGGTGAGTTAGTACGGCCTACAAACAAGAATTGGGGGGATGTGTGTGGATGCCAAAGTATCTATAGTCTGTACTATACTTGCCACAGGGAGCTTTTAGAGGCAGAATGGGGACACGTTTTTTATCTCAGTGGCTATAGCCTTAAGGATACTGCAGATATTTCTTAATCTGCTCTTGCCATATGTGGATGAGTATATTTATTTCCTAGTTTCATCACAAGACTGAGACAGTACCATTTGTGCCATTTATGGAATGGCACACTTTCCTGAGCTGCTTGGAAAGATAATCTGAATCCATTTTGCAATATGAGCCTTATCTGGACCATGTGTGGAAGGAGGTGCTGCAGCAGGAAGAGTTACCATTTTATCAAATGCCAGGTAGTGTGTGATACATGAGGGTGCATTACCAACACATCAGCCCAGCATCCTTTCAGTGCCCATGATTCTCACACTTTGTACACAAGCTCACTCTATAACCTCTTCTTGCATAACAGGACTTCTCACAGTTACCTGGTTAGTAAGTGCAAAATGTTCTAAAGGTGATAACCATAATTATATATATATATATATATATATATATATATATATATATATATATATATATATATATATATATATATATATATATATATATATATATATATATATATATATATATATATATATATATATATATACAGTGGAATGGGTAGTACTGAATAATTATCCCTGTTTTGTTACGTGTCCCATCATCATTTGGTTTTCCAGGTGACGCAGGCTACCCATTTGAACCCTAGCTAATGACACCAGTCTGTAACTTTTCAGGGAGCAGCTTAGAAAAACCTTAACACAAGCCAGTCTCAAACACAGATAGTCAGTGACTGACTACATTGCCTGTTCAAAGCCCATTTCTGTTACCTGGATGAGTCAGAAGCCCCTTCAGTATGAGCCTGCCATTGCATGAGGAATGGTTACAGCGTCCTGTATTCTACATAACATGATCATGCATTGATCCCAATCACTGCTAGTGGCAATACAATGCCTTCTATCATTTCTTCCACCTATAACAAAAGTGACAGTAGACAGCCAAGAGCAGTAATGCAGCAACCCATCCATCAGACTTGTGTATTTTACATGGCTGTGCAGCTAAAGAAGTGGTGTCTAGTCATTAAAATGTACACATTACCACTTGATGCATGCAGTGATACGTGTGGGGTATGATGTACTGGTACACAACCAGCTTACACTGTACATCAGAAATGTGTTGGTTTAACGATACTAGCTATCATCATCTATGCAGTGTTCTGTGGCACAAATGCTACTTATACTTCAGACTTTGCATAAACCAGAAAGAAGTTATTATTATGAAAAAAATGGCTATGCTCCAAGTATTTCAATGCAGTGTTAATTACTGAAGTTGCACTGACCTTGTAAACAAAATATATTTAGTTTTCAATTATGGAATGTGTCATAGCTGCTGGGCTTTTTTTGTCTGTTTTCTTTTCTTTGGTTACTTGGAATAAGAGCAATATTTGTCCTGTGAACACACAAAAAATGGTTTGCAAAGTGACTTCTTGGTAAGTAATTTCTGTGATACTGATGACCGACATTTGAATTACATTTGGAATGTTTCATGCACATTGTCCCCAAAGATAGTGTGGGTGATGGACCCACAAACGGAGAGCATGTTATGGCATCCGAGTTAGATAAAGAGTTACTCTAATGGTCGAATCTTCTGGATGCAGGGGTAGCCTCCTGATACTAACCTAACAGTTCTGTAGGACCTAGACTCAGACTGAGATGTTCTACCATGTCTTGCAGAGGTCTAATTAGACCTGAATGCCTGTAGATACACATGGTGTATGACTTAACCATTAACCATGCATTTGGACACTCCCTTGACCATGACCATCAGTATCCCCTATACATGTCTGGTATATCCTTACTAGCATGTACATAGATGCAATACATGCAACCACATTGCACAGGAGGATCATCAGGGCATTGTCTCTGGCCTTCACCATAACATATATGGGTGAATTTCCTCATATGTACTCTGTATTAGCATCTCTATTTGATTTCTAGTGGCAGTAGCCCGGGCCTAAACTATGTCACAGTACATCTGTTTATGTGCAGCTAAGGAATTGCATTCCCGTGATCTAACTATAAAATATGTTTTTGTCTGATACCCCTGTACAGGTATAACAATGGGGCACTGCTAAAGCCAAAGGGTTGTCTCTTCAGAACCGCATTCAAGTTGTACACAAGGAACAGGAGTTGAGCTACTTGGTGCCCCCTCCCCCCGGTGAAAGGTCATTTCATCATTATGGTAAGCGTGTGTATGAGCCTGTATCACTGTGTACAGATTTATCAACCTTTATGGAGTAGGGGTCTAGTCACTCTATGACTGTGAGGAAACTGACCTCTGAACTCTGTCATGAGAATGAGAGTAATGACATAATTATCCTCAGCCATTCTGCTATAGAAAGTGGCCTGCTGTGGTACAGTACAGCAGGCTGTTGTTTCTGGTGCTAAACCTGTTAATAGATATGTCAAGATGTGCTTAATGTAACCTGTAATAGTTATATATGACTTTTTGTCATGAAGGTATGATGTCCCCCCTTACCATACAGTGTCTATAGAGTTGGTGCTATAGCTAATTCTGATGGAGTACGTCATGAGAAAACATTTAAGAGTTATATGTACACGGGTACCATCCCAAGTAAACCTAGCCTGAAATTAGCAAATTCAGCTAAATAATGACCTTTTGTACTACCCGTATGAGTATGTTGTAGGCCACCACCACCACAAAGGATTCCTGCCTTTTTTGCATCAAAGTCATTGCACCTTAGGAAGAAGATTCTCTTCATCTGATGTTTAAGGTTTGATCTGCCAAAGGTCTACCCCCACTGCTGCCATGGAGAATGGCTTTCTGTCTAGCCTTTGTCCTGACACATCCACCCAAGTTATTAGCTCTCCCTCTACACTGTGCTAAGTGTGGTTTCTTCACCTATAGCACTGATGATAGCACTACTACAGGATTCCACTCCCTATCCCCCTTTGCCCATTTAGGCTCCTTTTCCAAAAAGTACATTTTCCATACATTATAAGTACTTCTATGAGGATGTGATTTTCCTCAGGACTGAAACTGTCTCACCTGTATCTTGATCCCTGTTGATCAATATTTTTAACCTGAAAATACATTCCTGCAACTAATTACATCTACCTTAGCTAGGAGAGTGCAATCAGCTTTGAGCTGGGCATTTCTTCCAGTAGTTTAACAAGCTCAGTGAATCATTTTGTCTGATGTCTGGGTTTGCCTTTCCTTTGTAATACTGTTTGTTTTTCACATTTATTGTCTGTACTACATGTGAGACTGTAACAAAAAAATAATAAAGTAATCCAACCAAGAATCTAAAAGAAGGAGGAAGAAGTGAAACCAGGATTTGTTTATTCCACAACAATGAACGCTTTCATCCGAGTTATATAGACTTCATCAGAAAAAACTGCCATTGTGACACACAACTCTTTAAATACAAGTAACAAGTCACATGTCACGTTAACAAAAAAGTTGGTTAATTAGTGTGACTTTCTGCAATTTAAAGAGCCTTTTACAGTTTTTTGAAAAAAAACATACACATTGTTAAGTTAAATCATAAAAATGCAATCGATTTTTTGTGTAGCCCAAATACTTTTTAAGTAAAAAGTCAGGAAAAAGGACAAGGACACATGGTATAGTGTGGAAACTGTTTTCACTGTAAATTTCTGGCAGAAGTGGAGATTGAAGATACCATGACTGGGTTATGTTAGCTTAACAAAAAAAATTTTATTATTCAAAGGGAGTGGTATACATGGACAAGTGCCAATTATGTGATATCTATTACACAGGGAAAACTAAGAAAGCATTTAAGAATAGGATTTACCAGTGCCAATATGACATACGTAGACAGCATGAAAAAAATGCATTTAGTAAACATGTAAAAGCACACCCTAGGCATTATTTTAAATATTGTGTTATTGATCATGTTGACCTTAAGTTCCAGAGAGAGTACAATTGATGATTACTTAGAGTACAAAGAACTTAAATGGTAGATTAGATGTAATGCCACAGAACCACTGGGTTTAATGTTTCCCTAGTCAGCTTGTCGAGGCTGAAGTCTGCCTGTTATTTGTAATTATTTTTAGCATGGTTAACCTTCATACAGAGACTTGAACAACCATTACCACAATGACAGTATGTAATGTCTTCTGTTTTATGCTAGATGCATTATTTATTTGTCGTCATGGTTATGTATGTTTCATTTCTTTATTTTTTTCTTATTGTTTTGAGTGCCTACACATATTTACACACAGTTGTGAATTTTTTGTTTATGGACATGGTTGAACTGTTTAGAACACAGGTTGTTTTTTTTTTTCATGATTTTACAAAGTTAGAGAAATTAAACTGTGTAGGAATTACTGTTCAAATATTTATACTCTGGCATTTATATTCTGTCAGCTAAACTTGTTTAATTATTAAGGCTTTTAGAGGCTTAGTGTGTTATGCACACCAATAATAGGTGTTTTTAAAGTTTTTACTTAAAATATCTGTGCTACACAAAAAGTTGATTGCATTTTTAAGATTTAACTTAATGTGTATGTTTTTTTCAAAAAACTGTAAAGGACTCTTTAAATTGTGAAAAGGGCACACTAATTAACCAGCTTCATTGTTAACTTGACACGTGAATTGTTACTTGTATATAAAGAGTTGTGTGCACAATGGCAGTTTTTTCTGATGAAGTCCATGTAATTTGGACAAAAGTGCTCATTGTTATGGAACAAATAAATCTTGGTTTCACTTCTGCCTCCTCCTTTTGGATTCTTACATGTGAGACTGTGTATAATAAAATGTAGGCCTACGAACTTTGATGTAAGGATGGGGGATTCTGATCAATTACTTTCACTTATACTTTATCATTCAGTTACAGGAAGGCTGTCTGTGATGTGCTTCTCATCATTTCCATTGCCAGGGTTAGGTCACACTTTAGTGGGTGTACTTCACACCCTAATAGTCTCAGTTTCACAATTACATCTTCATTCCATTTTGAAGTTGTACCTTAAGCAGTGTTACTTCTTAAAATGCAGGACTGTGCCACAGGCTGGTCTGAAAGAGAGACAAAAGATTTTCCTTTTCTTTGCTACAGGCATCTTACCTGCAAATGCTGGAGGGTACTATAGCTTGTATCATGTGGAAAAACATTGATATATGGTTTGTGTTGGGAGAAGCATCTCACCTCATTGACAGGGATCCTCTTTTCAGGAGATCAGTGCCTCCCAAGGTAAGATAACCTGCAGAGATAGAGAAGGGACAAGCTGGCTGGGTTGATCACATAGGTACAGGATTGAAAGCTAGAGTTCTATATTAAGTTCTCCTTCCTATTCTACATTAAACTAATATACAAGGATGTATTTGTGTGTGTGTGTGTGTGTGTGTGTGTGTGTGTGTGTGTGTGTGTGTGTGTGTGTGTGTGTGTGTGTGTGTGTGTGTGTGTGTGTGTGTGTGTGTGTGTGTGTGTGTGGGTGCGTGTGCGTGTGTGGGTGTGCATGCATGCGCGCGTGTGTGTGTGTGTGTGTGTGTGTGTGTGTGTGTGTGTGTGTGTGTGTGTGTATGTGTGCATATATGGGTCTAGGACATTTCACTGAATGCACATTTCACTGAAACTCAAATGACTGAACACAAATCACTGAAAACACAATTCACGAAAACACATTTCACTGAAAGTTATATATGGCCTTTTCCCCACTGTAGTGTGACCCTGGAGTTAGTATATATAGTAAGGGGGGGCACTGCCCCCCTCATCGGGGGTGTGGGGGGCATAGCCCCTCCCCACATATTTTAAGTATATATTATGTTTGGAAAAGAGCAATATATTGGAATTGCAAGTATCCATGTATATAGTTCAAAATATTTAAAATATGTGGGGCCATACACCCCCCGATGTGGGGGTTGGTGCCCCCACACCCCCCTTACTACATATACTAACTCCAGGGTTGCACTGCAGTGGGGAAAAAGCCATATATAATTTTCAATAAAATGTGTTTCAGTGAACTGAGTTTTCAGTGAATTGAGCTTTCAGTGAAAAGTACACACTAATTTGACTTTCAGTGAAATGTGCATTCAGTGAAATGTCCTAGACCCATATATATATATATATATATATATATATATATATATATATATATATATATATATATAGATTCACTTTAAATGCTTGAAATTCTGAAATATCGAAATATACAGGGATAAATCTTAAAAGATTATTGGAAAATGATAATAGATCCTTAGATAGATCAAGTATGTTCAAGGGAACAAAAAAATGTGGAAGATGTAATCAATGTCATTACATTAATGAAGATAGATATTTTAAGTTAAAGGATATGAACTCCACCTATATTAAATCTAGAACTGGAAATTGTTATACAAGTCAAGTGGTTTATCTTGCGGTATGTGTAGCCTGTTCCGCCTACTATGTAGGCAAAACTGAACGCCCCTTAAAAAAGCGGATATATGAACACGAACATCGTATAAAGAAAAAGGACACAAAAAATGCTCTATATAGACACTTACAAGAGCAAGGGGTAGAGCACACTTTCCGGTTTACTATAATAGACCAATTGAAATGTTCTACATTTGGGGGTAATTGGAAGATGCGGTTGTCTGCATTAGAGAGCAGGTGGCAGATAATTTTGGATGCCACACGTCCCCCTGGGTTGAACGAGTTTATCAGTATTAAGCCTTTCTTAGCATTAGCTTAAGAGATAGGTTAGTCAATTTAATATGGGCTTTAGTGTTCATATATATATTAAATTAAATTGACGTACTGAGTTTTTTAGTTAAATGCATTTCCTTTTACTTTTTAAACTGATATTAATGTTATTTGTCTTCCTTAGTAAGGCCAAGTATCCACATTAAATGTAACCAAGAATTTTTACAGTTTTATACTCTATATTAGTTCGCAATTATATGCATTTAGTGGTTTTTTCATATTTATTATATGTTATAATCACATCTTACTGAGTTGTTATATGTATGTAGAGATGATGATGCATTTATTATTATTAGGTAATATTTTTTAGGAAATTCAGGTATATACCTTTAATGTTTTTGGCGGTTTTTTCACTAATTGATGCTATCAGAATTATATATACTTGTGTATGAGCACTTTTTTATTGTTCTGAAGAAGACTGAGGTGTCCAGTCGAAAGCGCTCAACTTGTGGATTAAAGTTTTCATTCTTACAACTTCCGTGTACGAGTCTCTGTGTCCTCAGGTTCCTGTCATTTTATTTTCATGTATATTGTTAATTATACCATTGTTGTACTATGTTTTAAATTGCACTTCAGTAAGACTGTTACATGCTGTTGATGATATTACTTGTGCTGGATGAACACTGTCATGACTCAGTTCATTTGCTGAAAATTTTAATCAGATTTGTATTTTAAAACAAATTACCTATATATTACACTGCCAGGGGCACTGCAGCATTTTCTACGAGATATATGAAACACTATTGAAAATAAACTAGAGATTTCCAGAACTCTGCTTAAATTCTGCAAATGCTACATTCAGGGACATCACAGATCTCATGGGGTTGGGGGGTGTTATTGAACTGCATTATTGTTCATTATTTTTGCATTACTGCAAACTGTAGTGCTTTAGGCTTTGATTAATGAAATATATTTCAAGTATGATTAATGATGCACACATCATTGCAATATCATATTAGTAGCAGCAATGCAAAATCCACATATTAAAGGTGTGTATTAATAGCAATAATCCCTTGCAGTTTACAATGGAGAGTTTTGTGTTTTTATAGGCAAGCAAACCCTGCAAGACTTTTTCATTCCTGAATTTGACTACCTGGTGAGGTGACCTTAGCAGCAAATGTTTCACCAATACATAGAGCAATACATTAGTCACATTCTCCCAAGCAAATGTATTTGGTGCCTCTGAATGTATCAACTGCAGAGATTTAGTACAGGCTATAACAATGTATTTTCAATTATACAACATTTACTCATTTTACTTAAGGCATACATAACATTTCCTTTCAGCACTTTATATTCAGAATTTTAACACAACTATTTCCTTGTGGTCAGTGCTATAGAACTTTGCTTAAATTTACAGAGTTACACGTTGCATTTCCTATTAACAATGTTATGGATTATAGGTGGAGGAGGATACATTTTCATAATCAAAGCTGTAAGGGAAAAACTATTACAAATATTAAATAGTATGGTACATTAAAGCACATTGCTCTCACACATTCAGTTTCATTAACTCTTTCTTTTTTTTGTTATATTTCTACAGTTACTGAGGAGGTTGAGTATGAAAGACATACTACTGAAGTTAGGCTCATGTATGGGTATAAATGAAGAAAGAAATATGATAGATATGGAAAATAAAAATAAAATGAAATCAAGTAATTATGTACGCACAGAATTCAACCTGCCAGGCTGACATACTTAAAACTTTAGTAGGCGATCAGCAAATATTTTCAGTAAGGTATATGGAACTGTATTATACTGAATCAGTCATGTGAAACAAATGGAGTATTACACAGATGAATAATTTTGAAGTGTGAACAGACATGACCTTGAACCAGTACTTGATAGTATTAACTGTTACACTACTTACCTGGTATTTTATTAGAGAAATTAATATAGGTATTCTGTCATGGTAAAGTAAGTACAGTATTACAGATAGAAACAGACCTGAACCTCAACCAGTACTAGTCTGTATTTGCTGACTGCATTATTATTTATAAAATACATTTACTTATTGGCAGTTTAACATTACTGAATATAATTGCTAATATCATTTTTTTTCATTGAAATAAATACATTTGTTATTTAAGTCTTAAGAGTCCTTTAGTTGTCTCTGTTTAACTGCCATTATTTTTTTTCATTTGTTTTGTATTTTACTTTCCCTTTTATGATCTATTTTCTGCAGGTTCAGAGGTGTCAGGGGTAGCTTGACAGAAAGCCTCTCGTATGTGGAACCATTCAACAGCTCCCCTCACCTGCCCTGGGACTGCTTCAAACAGGGGAGTGATGGCTACACCCATGGACACTCTGGCACATGATATCCTGCTAAGTTAGAAATATGGGCTTCAAGGCCTGGTTGAAGCTGTAGTTAAGGAGGCTATGGAGAGGAGTTGAGGCCATTATGAATACCTCCTTCAGTGACTTTAAATGTCTCACTCCAGGTTGGCTCTGACCACAAAGCCACATGAGGCCAGAAAACCTATCAACAGCAGAGTTACCTTGTCAGGAATATTCGATGATTTATTTAATTTTTGACTGCCAAGAAAGCCAAAGCTAGTTTCATCTGCTTTCTCTGGGTTCTGCTATAGACACTTGTTTATTGCATGTTCCCATTGTCAGAGTTTTTAATTTAAATCTTCCACGTGATTTTTTGTTTTGTTTCAGTGTTCAGTACAGCAATCAATTTTTTTCTGTTTTTAAGAAGAAGCATTCAGTTTCTGGCTCACTGTAGCATATATCCAAGCACTAACAGTCTGACAGAGCAGATGAACTGTTTTTGAACTACTTCCAATTCCTAGGGTACAGGGCTTGACTCATTCCACTTTAATTTGTCTACTGTGTGATTCTTAGCAAATCACTTAAGCAGACAGTGATCCCAGGTCACCCCTGAAATGGGACAGTTTATCCAGTGGGGTTACTCAGTCAACGTATAGGTAAATTAAACTAAACTAAACTAAACCTCTCTAAAGGTACAAGATAATCTGTCAATAATCTGAAATGTTGGATATAAAGGTTTAAGCTGCATCTTACTGTGAGTGGCCTCAGGAACAAGCCTTAGAGCATCCAGTGGGCCATGTTACTTCATATCACATGCAAATAATGAAGATATTTAATATTTCTTCTTTGAAGGAAGAGAAACAATTTGTTAGAAATGGAAAGTAAGTACTATTCTTACTACAAGAAAAAGAAGAATCTACTCCATTTAAGATGTGCTATTTTGTGGAAATCAAGAAGCCCAAGAACATACTGATGCATATATTACTGAGCTGAGACACGACACAGGATTTTCAACATAAGCAACAATGTGACTCCTTAAGAGCAAACTGTGGCAAAAGAAATGATCGGGGGCAATGCAGACTGTCAAGGGACTCTGAATTTATCCTAGAAAAGGCTATAGATGTGAGTCATGCCAGCAAATTGTCAAGTGTGCAGTTATACTTTATAACTGAGAAATTACTGTGTAAGATTGCAGTAATGTTCTGTGAGATAATAAAGGATAAAAGGATAAGGATGGCAGTACAGATACAGATGCAAATGCAGGTGACTGCATGACAATCAAAATGCTATGTGCTAACTAACAAACAATGTAAACCAAAAAGGCAAGTCTGCCATATGTGCAGAGGTGCATTTATAACAGACGATATTAACACTGATTAATTAAATGAGCAACCAAATGCAGAGATAATTGTTAGTAGTAGAATTGCATTTTGTGACTGTGGCACAAACTAGTTGGAAAAAAAGAGGTAACTTGTATGGCAAGATGTCACACAGGAAGTATGGCCTGAGAATTACAGATTCACAATAAACATGATATTTTTAAGCTGGACATTGGAACAGAGTATAGCATTATCATACCTTATTCAGCATTCTGAATTCTATTCCTTAGCGGCAAGCTAATTAAATGCACATTCCTGCTTTGATTATATTCTGGACACAAGTTAAAGTCAGTAATTTAAATACAGTTAAGTTGCATGTACAGTTAGAGCTATAAGTAATTATTTCAAGTCATAGCTCTGCAATTTTAAATAAAGTAGCCTAATACACTGGGCTGAAGTTTTTCTGTTGCTGTGGGCACAATTAAGAGAATGCAGGACACACTGTGGAAATACAGACAAATGTACAGCCTATATTGAAAATATGGTAAATGTGGAAAGCCTATGTGATGCAATTCAAGTAGAATCTGTGTGAGGACAAATGCATGTTCACAGAGGCAGACAGAGTTGTTCTAAGAAACAAATTAAGTGAACAGAATTCATAACTGCCTGAGTTGTACAGGCAAGAAGCTTAGAGAAAAGTTGTGCGAGTTGTGAGTGCATTATTTGCAAATACAGAAACGAGAAATATAGTGTATGTAAACAAGGATATATGCTCCAGATAGTTAATTTGATTTGTTTTAGAGTTTAGGATGATTTGAGATGTAGGACTATATTAAATTATAACCAGAGGCTTTGCCAGAGATACATGCTCCACATAGAGAGCCTTCTGTACTTATGAGGACAGAGTGTAGAATCATACAGTGATTCAGACAAAGATTGTCAAATGGCTCACTAGTGCGGTGACTGTTAAAAAAGATAGTTAGGATTCATATAGACCTACATGAGCTTAAACAGGCTTATGGGTAGCATTATCATTTACAGATGCCAAACACATACTTTCCTCTCTGCTCAGTGCAAAGGTTTTCAGTGCTAGATGCAAATTATGGATTGTGGCAGATCAAAATCGACAGCCATTAACTGGATGCATATTGGGTTAGAAAGATTTCTCAGACTACTGTTTTGAAATGTTGAAATTTTGTCAAAGGAGAATCATTTCATTATATAGTGACCAACATGATCATGGGATGGAAGTTGTGAACATTATTGATGGCAGTCTGGAGTGGGGTGCAGCAAAGCGACACTATGACAGTCAGCTCAATTGAGCTGTTGTACAGGCTAAAGTCACAAAGTCTAAAACTGAACAAGTCTAAGTGTCAGACTAGTGTTAAATCTTTGAAGTATATACTGTAGTAAATATGCAGACTCCTACTAGCAAACATTCTTTAATGTGATTCCTGTGAAAGATACAATACCAATGTTTAACAAACTTGTCAGTTTTAACTGTACCTCTAAACAAGCTGCTAGAGCAGGATACAGTTTGGAGTTTGTCAGATGATCAAGCAAAAAGTTTTGAGACATTGAACAGGCTATTAGAGTACTAACATTTTAAGTATTATAATTAAACTTGCCCGCTACAAGAAGATACAATCCAGAAAGGACTAGGAACACTGCTACTGCAAAAGGGCAGACTGTTGCCTGCACATCAAGAGAAATGACAGATGCACATCCAGATATGCACAGATAATTGCTAGACATATATTATTGGTTGCCCTATATATGGCATGGGAAACGTATTAAAGTCATGGCTGACTGCAAACCATTAAGGGTATGTTCAAGAAATGTTTAGACAGTGTAGGAGACCAAGTAGAAAGATAATGCTGTTAGTTTTTCACAAGTATGATGTGGATGTTCAGTACAACACAAGAAAGTTTGTGCATATTTCTGGTATACCAAGTAGAATATATTTAAGTCAGATGATAGAAGACATGCTGGAAGACAAACTGGATGCTGTGTGGATCATGATGCAAATACCAGTTGCAGCTGAGAAACTACAGTAACTGAAATGAAATAAGAGACTGAAATGTATTTCTTGCTTAAAGTCATAATGTCAGGATGGCCAGGAAGCATGAAACAACTTCATCCACTAATTAGGCAGTATATTTAGAGAGTAGTTATCCTGTATACAGTTTTTTTTTAAGTGAATAAGGTCATACTTCCATCTTAGCTAAAAACTCAGATAATGATAAAGATAAACATGTCACAGCCAGGAATGTGTATGTGTAAAGAGACAAATATCAAGCTTTTGTTTGATCTGCTGTTACCATTTTATAGTGACTGCACTGCATATGTATTAACATGACCTACAGGGGAATGCCTTCTACCTGCAGGGAATCCTATAAACACTTATTGGTATAATGGCCCCCTTACACAAAATTCACCCTTCAAACTCTGGCTGCTAGCTAGACCTTCTGCTGGTCTGATGTTAATGATGCCAGTCTGATGGCTTGTGAACTGAAAAGCTATTTCTTAACTCACAATGAATGTATGCTTTCATACTTAATGTAGCTTTGCCTCATGAATTTCTTGTTTGTGTAGACATGTAAACTCACTCTCCTGTTTCGTTTCCTTTATACATAAAGTCATTTCAAAAGTTAAAAATATTAAAATAACTTTTAAGTGTGAATTTTAAAAATGTTTAGAACTATTAGTGACTCTACTAGAAATGTCAAAGTCCATGTTTCTCTTCCATATTATAGATATTTTACCTATAAAGCAATAATTAACTTTAGTCTATGAATCCAGGAAAGTTTGGTTAAAGATAGGGAGGATGATGACCCTGTGGCTACTCCTGTTTTCATCCTAAAGAAAAATCTTTGAATGTAAAGCCATTATGCCATGACCTGTATGAAACAACACAAGGTACTGACCTGTGTAATCTCAAAATAGTCGCTTTCCGTGAGATAGTACATTGTCATCCATATTCATTCTGCTTAGGGTATCAAAGTATACAAGGGTTAACAAGGTACACAGTGACTTCATGTTCAGAGTGATTAACGTGTTCAACCTCAACGTTAATGTTCTTAATTTCTTGGGAAAATCAATAGAGCCCTTCATGGGTGAGAGCCTGCTTTAAGATTTCTAAGATAATGTTCAACCTACATGACTATGTGGTTCAGTCCATGAACCCTTTCTAGATATGACTTACCTTAATCTACTTTCCTGCAGGCAGCATTTATGTGCTCTAAAGTTACCCATTTATACACATCAGATGGCATAATAAAGCATTTCTTTTCAATGTCTACCATCTTCAAAATAACAGTGTATCTATCCTCATTGACTGGGACAGCTGTAATGGAGGAATCTCTATTCAGGCTACTGAGGGAAGTCCCTTCAATGGGTGAAAGACTAAAACATTTCTAAACTTGGTGTTATGTTAAAAAAAAAGTCTAATATTTCACTCACGATATTTCTCACAAGCTGTCAGTGTTGAGTTCATAGATGGTTTGAATAGACAATCAAGAGGTTCCTTGTGTCATTCTTTAAAAATATCTTGATGTTTATGTTTTTCATACAGAGTTTAAGATCAGATATACCTACCAGGTTTGCTCTATTACTGGCAGGAAATGAAATACCTTTATCCAGGGCTGAGTATCATGCAGTGGAAAAATTCATGTAATGTAAATTGATACTTTCCTATTGCTTTCTTTCTTCTGATTGCACTACCTTCCCTTCCTGCCACCTTTACCTTGTAAAGCCAGTCTGCTTTCATAATAAGGGAAGTCATTTAGTTATTTTCTTTCTCCTGATGCTGTGTTGTTCCTACTGAACAGCTCAGGCCTTATTTGAGTTGCTTATTAGTTAAATCCAAAACTTGGATGTACTGGAAGCCATATTGTTTTACTTGGCAACCTATTTAACTTTTTGAGCTCATTGGCTGTTAGGTTATTGTCCCTTGTGAGTTGAATAAAAAAATAACCCCTAACATTTGCCTGGTTTCTGATACTCTTTCTTCAACTGTGCCATCATGGTGATGAACTCCTTCTTTTTGTATGGTATGTTCATCCCCAGAATATTTTTTATCCTTCCTGTCCCTAAGTGCTTGCTTGCATTTGTTGATTACTTGGAGGGGCTAGTGGCGTTTGCCCTGAAACAGACCAAAATGTGGAGAACTTGTGATTTGCGTCTTTATTGTTAATTTGGCTGTGATGACTTGCAGCAAAAGTTACAGTTATTGATATGCACTGCATAGTAAATTTTTACACAAAGCCTCATAGAAACACAATACGTTGTGCAGATTTCTACAAACTGCATTTTTGCATTTAAAAGGGTAGAATGGGGCAACAAAGGAGGTAACTAACAAACTTCTGAAAGTGAAAGAATTCAACTAGGAAATCTTGTTGAATGCCTATGGTCAACCACGGCTGAAAGATGCTGCAAATATTGAGGTTTGCTCTAAGGAATGTTACTAAAGTACTATCATCAACGGATCACTGGATTCAATGTTTTGTTTGGAACTTTAGGAGAAGGCAACACTCTGGATTTAATATTTTATTATCAGCATTTTCCATTTGGTGGGTTTCATTTTTCCAAATGTTTGTAGAGTTTTGAACTTTTTATATCTTTATTAAGCATGATACTTTTTAAAAAGTAACATGCGTACATATACTGCAACTGAAAAGAATAACCATAGTTAACATTTCCTTTGCTATTTCCTTGCAATACACATTTTAACAGTTTTCATTTACTCCAATATTATATAACTTGCTCAGTTCATGCCTTCTCTTACATTCACACCTCCTCCTCAGCATTATTCTGCATGTAATAATTTGTTCCATTTCTTTTAAATATCCGACTTTCAGTTATTTCTCCTTTACAACATTCTGTAAGTCACTTATACTTACTTCAGATCTTGAGTTCCATTCGCTAGTAATTACCCTTTTTTCAGCCAATAGCATTAAACTTAGTAAGGCCTTGCTATTTCTGGGCATCCTAAGAATACTTTTTCAGCAATGTTAGGGGAGTTTTGAACTTCTTAGTCATCTTTAGATTTTCACTCTTAAAGAATGCAAACTACCCTTTTTCACTGTTGTATGCAGTAAAGAAGTTATTTTTTCCTTATTATTATTGATTCTAAACTCTTCATCTTAGGTTTCTTCAGGTAGCAAGGAAGGAGAATTAGCAGAATTATGAATAAATATAGCAATTTATGGATCCTTCTGAAAAAAATACCACATCCTGATATGTTGATAGATTAAGCAAACAAACCTTGAAGTATGTTTACAAAACAAGAGATGGCCTGCATTATCAATGTCTAAATTGCTTTGCTCAGCACTATCACATCCCAAAAAAGAATTTCAATGAGGAACTAAGCTCCAGTTCAAGGCAAAACTAAGAGTTACAATGAAATTTCAATGAGCGATTACAAGTCCATTTCATGGTAAAACTAGAAACACCTCTGAAAATAAGATACATTTGAGAGGTATGTTGAAGGGTGCTGTGCACCAGAAAAGCAAATTGCAGTTTAACAGAAAACCTTGGGAAAGGGGAAAGATGTCCTCTTCACTACATGCCTAAGTGACAGCCTTTCCAGCACAGCGCACTCAAACTCAAACAGCACAACTAAATTACTTACTTTGATGTCATGTAAATTCCAGATATCGCAAAGCATTTTATGCAAGAGGTGACTGCATTCAGTATATTCTAATTAGAATGTCAATACTCGTCTGGATATCAGGTAATAAATGAGGTTTGGGAACAAACAAATTTGTCCAGGGACATCTTCAGGAAAGGGTAGATAGTATTAGTAATATGAGTTAAGGTGGCAGGAGAAAAGGGTTAGAGTGGTGGGGATGGAAGGGTTAAATTGTGAAAGTAGGAGGCAAGGAAGGAAATGAGGTTAAGTGCAGGAGCTGCTTAACTGGTTTTGTGTGGGTGTAACTGGGTACGGGATCAGATTTTGGCATGAACTTGCTACAGTGCAGGATTACTTCCGAGACAACCTGTATTTACTTGGTGGTCAGGTAGGACTTGAGTTAATATTAGTATGAAGGAAGGGGTCGGCATTTATATATATATATATTTTTTTAAGGTTAACGTTGCATCTGTTGTTGTGAATAGTGTGGCAGGAGGGGTAAGAAGTTTTGAGGCTCGAGTTCGCTCATTGACTCATTGAACGGATAGAGTTTGTGGTAGTTCTATTTAAATGATTTTGTAGGGGTAGTGCTACAGTACTCCTGGTAGTTTTGGGGTTGGTTGCTTGTAGCCAAGCTGCAAGTCTCGGTTTAGGGGTTTTCTCAAATCATGAGACACCCACAAGTAATAGTTGCTCACCACTCATGAGCAGTGTAGCGTTAACCATTAGAGTGAGGGTGGAAAGTAGGGCTGAGATACAGCCTGGGTCTTGAAAGGGACTGAGGAATTTTAATAATGCTGTTTTTCTTATCATAAAGTATTTTCTTTCTTTACTAATGCTGCTCGTCATATGGTGATTGTTTTCTTTTTGTCAAAAACTTGAACCGAATACTTAAAGTAGACTGCACAGAAAGGCAAGATTGGCAAACAGTAAAGCAAACAGCCCTAGCAACTGCATAGTTACTTACATAATGTGCTATTTTGCTAATTTGTGGGCAACATAACTAAATAATACATAAACAAGAGCCTATGGTAAAAGATCACTAGCGATTTTTTGCTTGTGTTCTGAAAAGCATACTACAAGGGGTAACCTGATCAGATAGTTATTTCAGCTTGGGTTGCCACCCTTTCAAATACCCAAAGTGGGACAATGTTTATAGAGAATTGAGATTCTGTATGACAGATGAGTTGGTAATAAAAAACTGAAATTTGTGAACCGTGAATACCTTTTTGTGGGCTGTGAGGTCCTGGAGGTAGCAGTGCATCTTGCGCATACATGGTGGGGCTTTGAGGCTTTGCCGAAGGAAGTGTGCCTGTGCTGACGGTTAGCGGTTGGTGGGTGTCTGGGGGATGTGCTTGCACATACTTATCTCCTGCTTTTGGCATTTTTTACATAAAATTTTGTGTTTCTGACAAAGTCATGCTGGCAAAGCATGTTATTCTATCAACTTTCTAAGCAGAAGAGCAAAAGGGGCCTTTGTGTCATGTTGTCTATAGCTTTGTCCTGATTTTTCTCTGTGAGGTTGAGAGATATGGTTCTTTCATGCACTTTTACTACTATTTATAGTAAATGGACCCATGCTTCTGAGGACTGACATTCAAAAGTAATGATGGACATTTAAGTTTTGGATTTCATTCAATTTAGGGAAGTCGTGCTGGGGCAAAACATGTTATTCTTTCAACTTTATGAGTTGAAGAGTAACATTTGAAGATTGTCCCTGTTTTTGGGCCTTTGTCTCCCCATTGTTTGTGCCTTTGCCCAGATTTTTTGCTTCAGATTTTTTGTCCGGTTTTCGGGCAAATTAATGGTGAATCGTTAAAGATTGAAGATAGAAAATAATGACAGGCCTTTGTCCAGATTTTTTGCTCTAGGAGCATGAGAGGTATGTTTTTGCCTCATGTTTTTGGTCTGTTTTGCATAAAATTGTTGTTTTCTGGGAAAGTGCTGGAAAGCCATTGAGGGGTGAAATCAGAAAATAGTGATGGGCATTTGAGTTTCTGACTTCATGTCTGTCGGAAGATTTATACTAGTGTTGGACCTGCTATGCTATCAACTTTATATGTTTGTAAGAGCAATATTTAATGGTTGCCCCTGTTTTTGGACCTTTGTCCCTCCATGATTTATGGCTTTGTCCAGATATCTTGTGCTAGGAGCTGGATAGGTGTGCTCACAAACACTTTTATTGCTCTTTGCAGTAAGCAGACCCTGCTACTCCCTGTTAGGTATGAAGAGGCTGAATTAGTAAGAATAATACTTTTTAAATATCCCTGAAGGGTAGTTAACCTAAAATAAACCTATGAAAGGGATGGAGCACTTCAGTTTTTCATTGACTTTTTCTAAGTACTTTCTTGGGAAGATTGTGGGAATAACAATTTGTTGTAATTTGCAATATGCCATATCAGCAAGAACTGCTTTTCCTGAGGACAGCATGACAGGAAGGCTTTTGTATAAAGTGGGTGGCGATAACTGTCAGAAATAACACCTATCACAGCAGCCATTTACCTCCATAACCTTGTTCTGTGAAATGCTGCAATCTCTAACAGATGTGTGCAGCCTTTATGTGGAATGTCACTGCGGTATGTTTTTATTAGTGTCCATAAACTTTTTATTGACTAGTATGCATGCATGAGAAAGAAGCAATTTCCTAAACAAATATGTTGCATAACAATATTGTCTTTTATTAAATTCATTTAAAGTCCAGACAGACTGAGTTACCATAAGAAAGCAATGGCTGCAGGCATAAGCAGGACTGCAGTTTTGTATTATGAGAAACAGAAGGTTGAAACCTGAGTGAAAACAAAAAGATGAGTTAAAACTCGTAAAGTCGTCCTGTATGGTTTACAAATGCAAAACTTTAACTAGATGTCTAGCTTTACATTTATATTTGGATGTTATCTGTATGCATTGCTGTGTATGTACCCTTCTCTCAAAAGTAGTTATAGTACATCTATATTTTTAACTGTCAACATGCATTAAATGGCCTGATAATTTTATGACTGAGGCTATGGATATCTTACTTTGAGAGGCACATTAATTCTTTGTTGTGATCAACTGAAACTGACCTTGTTTGCAATGTTTTTATACAACTTTGGAGGTATGGAATTTATGGGAGAATTACGTAGGGAATTCATGGAAAAATTGGGTAATCAGCCTTTTGTCAGGAAGACTCTCTCCAAAATGAGGAAAACTGCCTCTCATAACATGGAATGCATGGGCAAAATGGGGAACACTTGCTAAAGGCTTACTAACAACTGTAACTAAGAAGCATAGGATGGTTAAATATGATATTTTATTTATAGAATACGCCTTTAATTAAATAATATGCTTATGTTCTAGTTACCATTGATATCGGTTAAATTTCTAACACTGAATGGGTGATGTGGAACTTCGAGGAACATGAAATTTGAAAGACCCCAAATGAGGAATGTTCCTTGAAATGAGGTACATTTGGGAGGTATGGGTATGTAAGGGAAATATTTTACTCTAATATTTTATTTGTAAGCATCTTACATTTCATTGCTGTTACACATGTTGCTGTTATAGTTGCTTGTAGAACAAAGCAGCACATGGAGTACCTGCCAAGGCCGCACTAATAGATTATGTAACAGTGATTTTGCTGGGATATTCTTGTAGTGATTTCTTACAAAAATGCTCCCATGACTGTTTTTACAAAATAAGTTAACTTGGCCCATATAGTGCTGTATTTGATTTTGTATAGAAATTTCGAGGTAACCCAGGTATTTTGATATTTAGGTTGTCCTTCATTGCAGTCCTTAATCTTAACATACTCAAGTTGGTAGCGCACTTTACGTTCTGTGTTTTAACAGGGTAATTTAAACACATAGGATCAGTTACTGCTGCTTGTGTCAAAAGACTATTTTGCTGCAGTATATTCCCTAGTTGGCTGTTGAAGGATTTGCTGAGGTATACGGCAGTGCCAGGTTATTAAGGATAGGGGATGTGGGCCATTGCAGTGGATGCACAGCTGATGAATGGGGTAGATCCATAGCAGCATCTAATGTTGTCATTAAGAAATTATGGGTTATGGGTGTGCAAAGGATTTACAGTTTTATTTTCTTTTGCAGATGGTTAAGCGCAGAGTTTGCATCAGTCTGTGGCCTGAAGTATAGGACTTTGAAGGTGAAGGATGCTGCTGTGGTGGACGTACTCATCGGTGGAGTGGTGTGCAATGAGGTTGCAGTAAATCCTACTTTATTAGGTACTCATTTAAGCATGTCAAAATTGGTAAGGATGAGGTATATCAGGGGCAGAGTGAAGCAAGTTCAACATTAGTTTATGGGGAATTTGGGTTTGTACATAGGTGGGGTGGAATCACAACAGCATGAGATTGGGTTGGAATTTGTGGGCATTGTAGTTGAGTTTAAGTTTTACTTTGGCAAGGCTATGCCAATGGGTTGCTTGGTGGCCTGTGCTATTTTGAGAGTTTAGCACTGCTCTCCACTGGATGTGGCAGCAGCGGGTTGGGCAGTCAGAAGGAGTTATGTTATATGGATAACTTTTGAAGAGCAGGTGAAGAGATTGACAGAGCATTGCAAGGTATGCATGTGTTTTGGGTATATGTGAGGAACTGGGTTCTGTTGGCTAGGCAGCAGTTTGAAGGCCCAAGAATTTCTGGGAGAGGCTTTGGATGCAGGCTGTGGTTTGCTGTGTTTACCAGATATAAAGGTAACATGTTTGAAAGAAGAAGGTTTAATGGATGAAACCCAAGGACAAGGGCAGATTAAGGATGTTTTGGAACTCTTTGGGCTCCTTAATTTTGCATGTCAGGCGGTTCACCTGGGCTGCTTTGTTTGTGGGTTTGTGATCCTTTTTTTCCTCCATGTGTATTTGCTTGGGTAGATTTATAATGGATCAGTTTGTAGGGGCAGGCACATAGTATTGGGAAAGGACAGCAATTATTGGTGATGTATTGGGGTTGGACTTAAAGGTTGCTGTGGTCCTCATGTGGGGAGTCCTCTGGACTTTGTTTTGTTTTGTAAAGGGCAAGGTGATGATGTGTAATCTGTTTGGGTATATGATGAGGAGAGCTTTTCTGTTTTTGGTGTTCCAGGTGAGAGGTTTTCCAATTATTCTTTGTGCATTGGAAGGGTATCAGCTTCAGCAAGGGAAGTCATATTGATTGAAGTCATTAAGTTGGTGGGCTGTTGGTCATTAAGTGATTTCTTGACTAGTAGCAGATAATTGGGTACGATGACTGGCTTACTAGTAAATTTTCTAGGAAAGGAAATTTCAGTTTGGTCCTGCTTATATCCACTGGTCAGATGCTGGGACTGCAGTTAGGAAGGATGGCCCATAATTGGGTTTGCACTGTTTTGGGTGGGATTGGGCTCCTTAGCATCGTGGTAGTACATTTGGCAGGTAAAAACCTGGGAATAATTCTCAAGTTACAGTTGGTAGTTAGTATAAGTGTGGATCTGTTTATTTTAAAGAGGTTATACCCAGTTATGTATATTATGTAGTCAGAGGTAGAACCACAATTATTCCGGCTTTGGGTAGGCTCATTGGTTTGTTAATGTTAGGCTAA